>NC_142954.1:1664982-1787482 GCF_046866305.1 Octopus bimaculoides
AAGCCGACCTCGGCAGAATTTGAACTCGGAATGTAAGAATAACGGTTTCAAATACGAACATAAACATAATCTAAAAAAGGGTGAAAAAAAATACGGGTTTCGTTTTAAAACCTAAGAAATATAATTAGAATAATACCTTGAAGTGTTGGTCCCTATAGGATCCGAGCGCTATGGCACCAATTGGCTTTCTCTTCTCACCAAACATGCTGGCGTTCATGATGAAATCCTTCGACTGTGACTGAAAAAGAGAGAGAGAGAGAGGAAGGGAGAAGCTTGTCTTTTAGATATTCTGTACGAGGATTATCATTATTATTATTCACTGCGGGACCGTTTATCCGTTTATCCGGCTTCCAGAAATCCGGAAACACTGCGTAATATTACCTGCAATATATTGAACCTTGTTTTGAGTACACATGCCCTTGTTTTTGAAATGAGTTAATTTGCATACAGGGTTTATATATAGTTTCGTTTTTTCCCTTTTTTAAAAGTGGATTGATAAAGATTAAACATACTGTTTTAGAAGTGTATTAATTTGCATCTGTGTCTGTTAAATAAAATAATGCTTTACTTGGGGATGGCCATATTTTGACAATTAAACACATGCATTAAATATTTGGCTTTCATTTCAGCTTTATTACAAACATTTTCGTTGAAAATAACATTCTTTATTTTTTTTCATTCAATTTTCACGGTGCTGCATGATAATATATTTTAAAAAAATTAAATAGCTTAATAAACATCAAACTAACCTTGCTTCAGATGTGTATAAATTTTTAAATATGTAAAATACAATTTATATCTATATTTTTCATAGTTTATTTTTTTGTATTGTAAGACTATCTTCAGAAAACCAGAAAATTCAGAAATCCGGTTCACTTCCGGTCCCAAGCTTTCCGGATGTTTGGTCCGATACTGTATATATTTTGATCCGTTAAACACGTGCACTTCAAAAATTATGATGTTTCTCTTTTTCTTGGTCAAACTCTAATGACTACCAGAGACGACATTCCAAACGTGAGCATCCCACATTTTATTCAGACGTCATAATCTAATATAGTCCCTTCCTCCCCCACCTTTTTTTAATATCTTGTTTTGAAGATTTGGCTGCTATTTCTAGCATTTGAATCGAATATAATTTGCACAAGGGTAACTTTTAGTTATGATGTTGCTGTTTTATTTGGTCAAACTTTGGTTATTACCAGAGACATTCCAAACGTGACCATCCTTCATTTTATTCAATGTGTTCTTCCTATTCTCCTTCCACATTTTTTTTCTTTGGAAATAAGTTGTTTTGGCTGCTATTTCTAGCATGTAGAGCGTTCACTCAGAAGCCCTCTCGTTCAATCGAATTTACATACACGGGTAATCTGCAGTATGGACGCGCTACTGCTAGAAATAGCAGCCAAATTTGCCGTAAAACCCACTGTTTGAAATAATTAATGCCATTTTAGGTCAGATCATGAAATCTGGAATTCAATTTGGCTGAATTCTGATATAAGCAACCCATATAACCCCTCATAACGTATATATTTGCGGGGAATTTACACAAAATCTTTGCAAATTTGTGTTCTACATACCGGAATTCATACGACTATACAAAAATTAAAGAAAAAATTTTTCTACCCCTCGTAAAATCTTTTTGGAATTTTTCTAAAAATCAGAATTTAAAATACGGATAGTTCGAATTTTTTGCTTCAATTTCACAATGGACCGCCCGTGGGTGCATCATTAGGGCATATATGGGGTGCCGTAATTTCTACAGGGGTAACCTTATATATGGCCGTGCTATCTGCTAGAAATAGCAACCAGATCTGCTGTAAAACACACTGTTTAAAATAATAAATGCGGTTTTAAGATAGATAATGATGTCTGGTATTCAATGTATGTCTTGAAGTAAATTGGAAAAGACAATATTGTCATATTCAAAAGATCACCGAATGCTTTGATCATAGGGGTTTACCTGTGGTTAAACGATAATACGTTTTCGTTATTTACCCAAGCAAAATAATGGAAATAATGTGTAGTTAATAATAAAAGTATGATTTCTGTACAGTTTCACTTAAAATTTTCGAATATGGAAATGTAACAATAAACGCAATATACCCAACACATACATCAGGGGTATAAATGAAATTATTCACGTATAATTTATTGTACCTGGTCATTATTTGAATATAATTTCATAGAATTAAAAAAACTGAAACGGAAACAGTGAAACGTTCATGATTTCTGTTATAAAATATATAAAGACGAAATATTTTAAATAACTGTAGGCCTATATCGAAATCAGTCTATGTATTTATATAAAATAAAAAAGTAGAGTCGAGATTATTCAAACGATATAGATATAATAATTTATTGTGCATTATGAACGGACACACTAGGCAGTTGCCCGGAGGTCTTGGAGCCCAATTCTGATCTTGTGGCCTGCTGTTCATCAATAAATTCTATAAGGTCCAGTGTATTGATTTGCCTGGGCACCACTGCGATGGCGACCCTGGTTGCGACCAATTTTTCCGTGCTGATTATTATTAAACTGAAGATTTGCTCTAGCATGGCCTCAGTCCAATAACTGAAACTAGTAAAAGAATTGACTAGATGCCTTTGTCTGTTATAAATTGAATTTAGCTAGATCTTGATGAGAAAGGAATTTATGAAAACTAAATACATTTCGTTATTTCCGTTTCGGTTTTTGGCATTACACCCTAAAAATATTTCCCTTTTGTTTCAATGCATTACGAAAATAGGCAACAAACTTGAAACCTGAGAGAAAACGTTCTTAGACAAATGGTAAGGAATCCCCGAGGTGACATTTCTGTAAACGTTTAAGGTATTGTTGTTTTAGGTTTGGTTGTAGCGTGATGTGAAACGTATTTTGCTAAAACTAAATACATTTCGTTGTTTCCATTTCGGTTTTTCGTATTACGTCTTAAAATTATTTTTACTTTCGTTTCCGAAAGTAGAAGACAACCTTGAAACCGTTGAGAAGACGTTCTTAGACAAATGGTAAGAGGAATTCCTGAGGTGATGTGTTTGTAAAAGTTAAAAGCGCTTTTGCTTTATTTTCTAACCATGAAAAATGTCTCTCATTCTATATGCAAACATAATATATCTGTTCACACGTTTATTTGCTTATTCATTATTTAAATTTCTGTGCTAAAACTTACGTTATTGGGCGGAGTTTCCCAATAGATATCTCGATCCCGCTGAGAAAGAAAAGAGTAGTTTTTTTCTTCTGTGGGGTTTTATTCCCTACACTTTTTAATATCCCAGGTAAAAAAAAAAATTCCTCAAAATACTTTAATTTTCTCTATTTTTGCCCCCTTCTATAAGATTCCACATACACATGCACGCCCTGGGGGTACGGAACATCTGTTGTGAAACTCCTCCTCTTATTGAATACACATTATTTTGCTCGGATATTCCGCAGTAGAGTCCAGGTCTGTTCCACCTATAATCAAATATGTTCTAATTGTGACCACATCCCACTTCGAATATGCATCTGGGAACGCATTTTTTAAAACACTGATGTTAGTATTTAATACATCCCAGTTCAAGGCGGCGGCTGGCAGGGTCGTTACCCAGCCGAACAAAATGCTTAGCGTCAGTTCTTCCGACTTTACATTCTGAGTTCAAATGTCGCTGGGATCGACTTTACCTTTCATCCCTTTGAGGTCGATAAAATAAGTACCAGTCGATATATTCAACTTATCCCCTTCCTCGAATTTGTTGGCTTTGTTCCAAAATTCGAAAGCATTATGTCACGGTTATGTCTTAATTAAAACAGACCTGTGTTGGCCATAGGACAGCTTTGATCCAGAAGATCTGTTCGTATCAAAGGCGTTATTCAAACTACGACTTTCCCGATTTTTATCCAGATTTGGTCTATCTAGGAAAACAATCTCAAGTGCTAGTAACAGAGGAAACTATTTTCTCCCTAATAAAAACAGACCTACATTGGGTAAAAAATGTTCAAACTTCAAACCTCTGTAACATTTTTCTAAAATTTAGTCCAAACATGTGAACAATAACGTCTTGTTCAGGGCGAAAAATTACATCAATATACCAAATTTGAAAATATTCACTTAATTTTAAAATTACAAAAAGTGAAGCCAAAGAGAAAAGATCAGCTACAGTGTTTGTTCAAATATAGGCCAGCCCTAATCTAGCAGATTTATTATGATGAAAGATATTGTAGCTATACCCATTCCATCTGTCTTTTATTCAGACATAGTTATCATCATCATCGTTTAATGTCCATCTTCTATGCATGCATGGGTAGGATGGTTGACAGGAGCTGGCCAGATAGAAAAACTACCTTAGGCTACCGTGTCTGTTTTGGCAGGGATTTTACGGCTGGATGCCTTTCCTAACACAAACCACTCCACAGTGTGAACTCAGTGCTTTTTACTTGGCACTAGCACAAGTGAGGTTAGTTCTGGCATGATTTTTACAGCTGGATGCCCTTCCAAATATGCCAACCATGTTACAGTGTGGACTGGATGCTTTTAACACGGAACCAGCACTGGCAGGGTCACCGAGTAACTCACAAGACAAGAGATTTGAGGAGGGGAACTTGTGTCAGAGGATGAAAGGTTCGAGTATGACAAAGAGACAGAAGAAGGTGTCTTGCCATACATTAGAGGAGGTGATCCAGTCTCGGATGAGGAAAGGTTAGAGTGTAACAGAGAAATAGAGAGGCAAAAATAGTATATATATATAGGAAAACATTCTTTTATATTAAAGTATTAGTTATTTCCCCCTCCCCTTAGAAAAAAACAGCCCCTATATTGATTATAGACTTTGTTTAAATACAAGCCAGCCCTGATACAGCAGATCTAATAGGATCAAAGATTAGAAAATTACACGATCTGTGTCCTAATACCACACGATTTGTGTCGTATAGCCAGCTGGAGACGATGTCTCCTGGGGCTAAATTACAGCAACATTCGTCCTAAACCAGGACTGCCATGTTATGTTGGCAAACAATCTTTACTCCAAAGTACTGTTGCTGAATATCTCCCATTGTGAGATTTAAAAAATAGTAATTTTCTAATCTTTGGTTGCTTTTATATGCCACCAGCACAGGTGCCAGTTGCATGACATCATGTTACCGGCCTTCGCTTCGATCTAGATTGGTCTTCGTTTCGTTTTAATTCATTCTGCTTTTTTATCATAATCTAATTCGGGAGTTTTTTTAATATATGTCTAATACACTAGCGGTATTTCTTTCGTCTGCCGTTATGTTCTGAGTTCAAATTCCGCCGAGGTCGCCTTTGCCTTTCATCCTTTCGGGGACGATTTAAGAAGTACCAGTTACGCACTGAGATCGATGTAACCGACTTAATCCCTTTGTCTGTCCTTGTTTGTCCCCTCTATGTTTAGCCCCCCTGTAGGTAATAAAGAAATAAATATATATGTCTAATACTTTTATATTAGATCTAATATTTTTTAATAGTAAATATATTAACAGAACGTTTTAAAGAAATATGGACATTTAATGCAAAAATATCTTTCTCTTAAATGTGTTATTTTAACGAAAATAACAAAGAATTATGACAAGAGAAAATTCGAAGAGAAGGTTATGTTAAAAATGCTAAAAGAACGATAGGCAACCAATACGAAACGAAAAACGAAGTTTATAAATACATCTTTTAAATGTTTTAATATTAAAATCATCCATAAAAAATAATATTTTTATTTAAAATTATTCTCAAAGCAACAACAGCAAAACCAAGAAACACTTATCTGGAAAGTCATAATTAGAAGATAAAATATAATATAATTTAATTTCGTATGTAAATTCTATTGTTTGACCGTTAATATTCACTTCGAGACATGAAAATCTTTCTTCTAGATTAAATTAAATAGAATTTTTAATTAATTACTTTCAAAATTTTCAAAACATTTTTATTTATTTATTATTATCAATGAGAAAATAGTTTCATTACCGAAAAAAAAAAAATGTATTTGATTAATTGTATAATTGTATGTGAAATTTAAAGGTAAATTTTCTTTGTCCAAAGTAAATATATATCAATGTATATATTTGCACAAATATTTAAAACATCACTATATGTAGTTTGTATTGTTTATCTCTGTGTGTGTATATATATGTGTGTGCTAGTGTTATTTATATATGTGTATGTGTGTGCTATGTCTATGTATGGGTGTTTGTGCGTGTATATATTTGCATGTATGTAGCTAGTTGCCTAACTATCTCGATACATAGCTATGTGTATATATGTGTATACATCACTGTGTGTGTATATATATATATCGTGTTTGTTTACAGGCAAGTTACAAACGCATTCCTCGAGTCCTTTCTTCGTTCCAATTTGGTTCACTTGATCTATTCTGGGGTAAAATCAATTCTTCGATTTGGCATGCTGCCGGAGGTTTTTACGTTACAGTATTTTAAAATTTACAATAAATATATATTATTTGATATATATATATATATCCATTTATTGTTTTTATAATTTTATAATAATTAGTGATATTTAATATATATCAGTATAAATATTCTTAGAATTTTTTTTTTTAAATCTGAGGTCTCCTTTGGTCTTTTACTGCAAGTTTTGCGTAGATTACTTGTCTAATCATAATACTGGCCAAACTACTCGAAACTTGGAATAAATAACGAAAGGAACCCTTCGTCTTAATGACATCAAAACCACACAAAACATCAATACTTTTAAACGAAAGCTAGAACGGTTTATTGCTAATGAGATCGAGAATGTTGTGTAAGGTCAAAATTTGTTGCTCCCACCCTTACACTGGGAATGGTAACAGACAGTCCTCTTGATTAGATTGAACCTTATTACCTATACTCAGGTGTCGATAAAGTAACAATTACGTTATTTTGTTCACAAAGGTGGAATTCCCCTTTAAACATCCTATTTAACACCTCGTAATTTTTCTTTTATTATTATTTTGGGGGATTTTAAGAAAACTTTTACAAATTTGTGTTCTGCACACGGGAATTCATACGATTTATCAATGAGAAACACCATCACGAGCCGTCACGGACATTGTGCACTCAGACAAATCTATGCTTTGCCCTCGTTAGCTTCGTTGATGACGGATGAACCCAGTTCTTGATTAACATAGATGTCTGCAGATTATTGCAGACCAAACTTCCCCCATTCACTACACAAGTGGCACATCTTCAAGCAGTTTTCTTAAATTCTGCATGGAAAGTGCTTGCTTTTTGAAAGTACCCATTCCGTCTTTTACTTCACCCCTTTGTTACCATATTTTGTTACCACACACACACACACACAAATACACATGCAGACGTATACACATATAAGGATACACATCATAGAAGAATAGAGTGAACTAAGCAGAGCGAGAGCACTTTCGAAGACGGAAGTGCAGCCTCCTGGCCTGTCCAACCCATGCCAGCATAGAAAGCAGACATTAAACAATGATGATGAATAGTCTGGTCGATCATATAATCATATGATATTGGGTAAAGCTTTGATAATATTGATATAATTGCCTGTGAATATTGTTTTGATATTAATGATATCATCAACTGATAATATTCTTTTTCTCTAATTCTTCCTCCAGGGTGCTGTATATTCTCTGACCATCCCTCAATGAACCACTCTCTGACCAAGCTATGGGCTGTGCTTGTTGCCTGCCGAATAATTTGGACCCTCTGGCCACAACAGGGGTACATCCACCCTGATGAGTTTTTCCAGTCGACTGAAATCGTTGTCGGTTAGTATAATGAAAGAATCATCCTTTGTATCTAAGTTTCCAAGTGATTTTTGTCTCTGTTTGTATGTGCAGACACACATGTGGCCTTATTGGTGCACGCATGGCTGTGTGGTTGAGAAGTTTACTTCCTAGCCATGTGGTCTTGGGTTCAGTCCCACTGTGCAGCACTTTGGGTGGGTGTCTTCTACGGTAGCTCTGTGATGACGAAAGCCTTGTGGGTGGATATGGTATTTGGAAACTGAAAGAAGCCCACTGTATATGTATGTATATATATATATATATATGTATCTATTTGTATATGTGTGTGTTTGTGTTTGTTCCCCACTACGATTTGATGACTGGTATTTGCTTACGTCCTTCTGACTAAGCAATTTGGCAAAAGAGACCAATAAAAAAAGTGCCAGATTTTCAAAATAAGAACTGGGGTCAATTTGTTCAACTAAATCCTTTAAGGTGGTGCTCCAGTGGATATGGGACCTGGGAGAAGCCTATCACAGTCACAGCTGAGTCGACGTAGGCTTAAATAATAAGCGTGGTGGGCAAAATGCTTGGCGGCATTTCACCCATCTTTCTGTTCTGACTCCAAATTCTGCCAAGGTCGACTTTGCGTTTCATCCATTCGGTGTCGATGCAATAAGTACCAGTTATACACTAGGGTCGACGTAATTGAGTCATCCCCACCTCCCCCAAGCTGCCCTTGTGGAAAAAAAAAATTTGAAATAATTATTATTATTATTATTATTATTTTTTTTTTTTTTTTAGGTGACATACTCAATTTGGATGTGGAAAGAACATGGGAGTTCAACAACACGCAGCCCCTTCGAAGTATTTTCTTCCTACACCTGATTTACGGGTTGCCTGTGAGGTTACTCGCCTTTCTGCAGAAACTTGGTCTTTTCGAAATATCTCCATATCTGCTTATCGTCGTTCCTCGACTTGCAGTCACTGCTTTGATGTTCACCGTTGATGCAGTCTTGTGGAAGTCAAGTAAATGCCTGGGTATCAAACCCTGGTTTTCTCTCTGCCTTTACGCCAGTTCCTACGTGACTCTGACTTACTTGACCCGTACTCTCTCCAACACCATCGAATGTCTGCTCTTTGCGATCATCTTGTACATCGTCCTGCCGAAATTTGGCACCGGCTGCGGCGGTTCGAGCTCTTCACGTCGTACTAGAAAGCGACAGAGGCAGCAGAAAGAGGAACAGCAGAATCCGGTTTCCGTGGTGGACAATTCTGCTTCTGCCAAAGCAAACAAGAAAGCAGCCACTTCTGCAAAGTCTGCCAACGCTGTTGCTCCCTCCTCCGCAGCATCAGCGCCGACAAAGTCAGGAAAGGGCAAACAGAAAGGTAAAAAGACGAAAACGAACCCTGGCTCGAACACTGCACCACACGGGCAACAACAACAAAAGCAAAAACAGCAACAACAAAAACAACAACAACAAAAACAACAGCAACAAAAACAGCAAAAACAACAGCAGCAACAAAAACAGCAAAAACAACAGCAACAACAAAAACATTCACAGAAGCAACAAAAACAACACCACCAACAACAACAACAACAGCAACAACAAGTATTGAACTCGCAAAAAAATCACCAAACATTCAGTGAAACTGATTTTGTCAAGACTGAACTGTGTGTCTTGGCTTGCTGCTTCGTTGCCGGTACCTTCAACCGACCTACGTTTCCATTGTTTGCCGTGACACCAATTCTTGCATGGTTCTATTGCACTTGTCGCACCAAGCCTGCAACTCTAGTGAAAAACATGGCCCTGTTCGTGTTGTTCTCCTTGCCTGTGTGCATCGTCTTTGTCTGCGTCGACATGTTCTACTACCGGATCTCACCAACAGACTTCTTCAATGCACTCGATGACTGCATGCACCTCGGCGGGCCTGCCAGTGTGACTCTATGTGCATGGCGCGTACTAGCAACTCACGTTACTGTTACCCCATTCAACTTCCTCCTTTATAATACGCAGGTCACTAACCTCGCCGGACATGGGCTCCACCCATCCTATCTCCACGTCCTCATCAACATGCCCCTTCTTTACCATATTCTCTACATCCTTTTCTTCTACAATATTTACCAATGCTTTAGCCAGTCCACAAAGCTCCTCATCCCCTCTTGCGTGCTGTCTTTATTTGTCGTTGTACCCGTTACCATACTCTCAATTTTCCCTCACCAGGAACCTCGCTTCTTGCTGCCACTTCTACCATTACTCGTCCTCATTGGTGCGCTGGTGATCGAGCAATGCAAATGGAAGTATGCTATGCATTTGTGTAGTACTTGGGTGATTTCTAACCTTGTCCTGGCCTTCTTCTATGGGTTTCTTCATCAAGGTGGAGTGATTCCAAGCCTGATGACTGCTAAATACAACCAGATTTCACCGCCACTCGATTCCACTGGCATTTCCGCTCCGTGTGGAAGCAGCAGCAGCAGACAGGACCACCTTGTGTTCTACCACACATACATGGTACCGAAACACTTGTTGCTTAACCAACACGATAACATCACCTTGGTTACTCATGATCTGAGGGGGGGTGCCATGCCTCTGTTGACTGACCTCTTGCACAAACTGCTCTCTGACGACAACAACAAAAATAGTTACCATAGCAGCAAAAACAACGACGAGAACCTATTGGTTCCTGAAGCTTGCTCTGTGCGAGTGGTCCTTCCAGCAACGCTCGCTGATGCGTTCAAACACGCGCAGCAGTGTGGCATGCAGTATTTATGCAACGAAGAGAGGTGGTTTGCACCGCACCTGTCATTGGAAGACCCTCCCCTGCAGCTTTTTGGTCGGACGTCATCCGATGGGGACTTGTGGACGGGGTGGTTCTCCCTGGGCAGCGTTTTCAAGGACCTGCATTTGAAAATGTTTCAAATA
This sequence comes from Octopus bimaculoides, assembly GCF_046866305.1. NCBI lineage: Eukaryota > Metazoa > Mollusca > Cephalopoda > Octopoda > Octopodidae > Octopus > Octopus bimaculoides. The sequence continues at coordinate 1,675,596 of NC_142954.1, forward strand.
AAGAAAATAATGTTGTGAATAAAAAGAAATTTGGGAAAAAAAAAAAAAGCACAAAAAATAAAACAAGTGGAAAAAAAATGTAATAACAAAGAAAAGTAATGGCAAAACAAAAAATATTTAAAAGAAAATCTCAAAAAAAAAAGGAAAAAATGCAAATCTAAAGTTTTTATTCTATCATCATTTTTCATTATTGTTGTTATTGATATTGTTATCATCAATGTATTTGTCACCATCATCTACCTCCTCCTCCTCTTCGTCATCATCATCGTCATCCTCACCACCACCACCATCCATCTTATCATCATCGTCACCACTACTACCGCCACCACCACCACCACCATCATCATCATCACTTGTCACCATCATCATCAGCATTACCATTGTCACCATGTAGATTAGTGTTTCTTAACCATTTTCCAACCATTGGACCCCTTTAATCCCTATTTTACTCAGGTGGACCCTCGTAGTTGTTTGATGTTTAAAAATATTCCCTGTTTTTATGATTAAATATTTTTAGGAATTGTATTAAAAAAAAACCAAATTAAAATAATTTATGTATTGTAGAAATATAACTAATTTATTGCAGATAAATTTTAACAACAAAATCTAATGCGGACCCCCTAAGGGTCATGTTGGACCTTGGCTGAGAAGCACTGACCTGGACCATTGCAAAGAGATTGTAGCAGAGGACCGATTCCACCTGGCTTGCCACATTCTCTAACTCGGTGGTTCTCAACTGTTCTTTACTTGTGGGCCCTTTGGTCCCTATTTTACTTTGTTGAACTCCCAGAGCCCTTTGATGTTTTTGGAATTAAATGTTGTTAGGAATTGTATAAAAACAAATTAAAATATTTTGTGCATCATAGAAGTGTAAGCAGTTTATTGCACGTTAAAATTTAATAACAAAATCTTACATGGCCCCACAAGGGCCACGTGGACCCCAGTTGAGAGCCACTGATGTAGATCATTGTCATTGTCATCATCATTATCATCATCAACGTCCTCATAATCATTGTTGCCGCCATCATCGTCACCACCACCACCACCACCATTGTCATCATCATCATCATCAACATCATCATTTTTATTATTGTTGTTATTAAAGCAATGGATTGGCACATTGAGTAGAAAGACAGGCAAGATGCCTGGCAGAATTTCACTTGTCTCCTTTTACATACAGAGTTCAAATCTCATCTGAACTGACTTTGATTTTGGCTCCAGTAGTGAAGTATTTTCTGGTTCCTTTCTTTCCAGACATCATCACCATCAACATTGTTTAACATTTGTCTTCCATGCAGCCAGGGGTAGGATGGTTGACAGGAACCAGCCTGGTAGAAAAACTACCCTAGGCTACAGTGTCTGTTTTGGCAGGGTTTTTACGGCTGGATGCCCTTCCTAACACCAACCACACTGCAGAGCAGACTCAGTGCTTTTTACGTGGCACCAGCACAGGTGAAGTTAGTTTTGGCAAGATTTTTACTGTCGGATGCCCTTCCAAGCGTGGCACTAACAATGGTAGGGTCACCAAGTAACTCGCAAAACAAGGAATTATGAGAGGAGCAGGGGAATTTGTGACAGAGAGTCATAATACCTGAAATGAGATTAATTGTATGAAAGTAGCTGAGGTATAAGTGAATGGTTAAGAAGTTTACTTCTTAATCACAAGGTTTAGGGTTCAATCCCATTGTGTGGCATCTTGTCTAAATGTCTTTTACTATAATCCTTTTGCCAACCAGGGTATTGTACAGACAGAAACTATGTGGAAGACCACTGGATAGATATAGCACCTGTAATTGAAATGTCCAGCTTTCTTATTTTCTTATGTTAATTCCATCTGAGAAATGCAGTGTTGGTGCAGATGTTCATAAAGTTCTTGATGCAGCAGCTCAAACCATGTTGGTAACTAAAAGAAGAGAAAACGGTCAAACTTTAGCTACATGAAAACACAATCACCACCTTACTGGCAGTATATATATATAGATATATCTATCATCATCATCAGCATCGTCGTTTAACATCCGCCTTTCATGCTAGCATGGGTAGGACAGTACCACAAGAGCCAGCCAGGCCGAAGCCTGCACCAGACTTCTGTGACTGTTTTGGCAGGAGTTTTACAGCTGGATGCCCTGCCTAACACCAACCACTTTACTATGTGGACCGGGTGCTTTTTAAGTGGCACCTGCACTGACAAGGTCAACAAGTACTTGCAAGACAAACACTTTTTAAGAGGGGAGGAGGTGATGATGAAGGGGTTACAGTGAGACGGATACAGGTGACTTGCTGTAGAGGAAGTACATGGTTACCTGGCCGGATAGAAAAACATCAGGAATGACGACAGGAACAGGTGTGCCGCTGCAAAGAGAATACACGGTTGCCTATCCTGAGGGAAGCGCAGGAGAAGGAAAGGGGGAGTAAATATATATATATGAGTAAGTGGACAAATGAAAGAAAGAGCCCTCAATACATTTATTGGGAGTTACATGGATCATTTGGGTTATTACCAGCCTGATGGGAAAAGCTCCATTAGGGCCTTCGAAACTTGAAGTAGCATGGAATCCAGATCAAACTGTTTTGAATATATAATGGACTCTTCCGTCGGAAATGCCGTTTGAGCGTTTGCCTTTTTCCACACACATGTATTTATACACAAACACACACAGCAAATTATACAAACTGTGGTACCTCTTTGCAGCTAGGTGAACTGAGTTTATTGACAATTGGCCATGGAACAATACAAGTGACTGACAGCACAACATGGTACCTATTTACAGCTAGGTAGACTTAGCCATGGAAAGAGAACTTTAGCTACTGAAGATGGGGATTGAACCACACAAAGCTCAATTAATAATTAGGTTGATACACAACTGATACAGCTGTCTCCAGATCTTAATCAATATATATATATATCAGGATTTTAAAATGTAATTAATTGCCTATTAAATGTTTGAGGTCAAAAGGTCAATGTTCATTTCTGTGAAATATTGTTCTTTTGGCTGTGTTATGAGGAAGAATTATGTGACTTGGATCTGAAGTATTCCTGTATTCACATACAAGTCACACATATATGCACATACACACATCTATATATATATGTATGTGTGGTATGAAGCTAACTTCTCAACCACATAGATCTGGGTTCAGTCCCACTGTGTGGCACCTTGGGCTGCTATCTTCTACTATAGCCTTGGACCGACCAAAGCCTTATGAGTGGATCTGGAAGACGGAAACTGAAAGAAACCCGTTGTGTATATATGTGTGTGTGTGTCTGTGTTTGTCCCCCTAGCATTGCTTGACAACTGATGCTAATGTGTTTATGACCCTATCACTTAGTGGTTCAGCAAAAAGAGACCGATAGAATAAGTACTAGGCTTACAAAGAATAAGTCCCAAGGTTGACTTGATCGACTAAAGGTGGTGCTGCAGCATGGCCGCAGTCACATGACTTAAACAAATAAAAGAGTAATAGAGTATATATATATGTATGTATATATATATATATATTTATGTGTCTGTCCCCCCCCCCCCAATCAAGGTTCTACAGCCGTGGGACTGAACCTGGAACCTTACAGTTGGGAAGCAAGCTTCTAACCACACAGCCATGTCACACCACCGCCATACCTCTCATTACCAGCAACAGCAGCAGCTCATTAGCCATAAAACAATGAACGCTATGAGAATAACCAATTAAGTGTGTTAATAATTAATGAAGGTGGAGTGTCGGGTAGGGGTTGGGATGGAGACAACCAGCTGTATCCCAGTCGATTAGTTGTTGTTTAGCCCCGGGTCAGTTTTGCTCCAAGCAAGCTTCTGATCAAAAGTTTTCCATCTGTGACCACCTTATCATTTATTTTTGTTGTTTTGTTTTAAATACAGTGTATCTAAGGTTACATCATCCAATGTCCCCATTGTTCCTCAATATAGCAAGCTGTTCCTGAACCTAAGAGACATAAAGAGTGAATATGCAAAGGGCTGACACCCTGACCAAGAAAGAAAGCCAAAATTACACCACCGACGCCGATGTTGCTGCCACCAATGCTTCCGCCGCCATCACCACTACATTGTCAACACCACCACCACAACCACCATCACCGCACACATGCACACTGATGGCAAAAGAGTTACATATTGAAGCGGAGGTGGTGATGCTGGCAATGTGGGGGGGGGGTGCAAGGGGATGGTTTATGATTTATGATGCCAGTGTATGTATGTGTGCACATGTGTATGTACATGCATGCATTCTGCATACCTGATTAATTAATTAATTATTGCATGATAAGTTGTTAGGGGAATGTGTGTAGGTAAGGGGTGGGGAAAGGGGGATGGAGAAAGAGAAGGACAATGACGTGACCTTTCCATTATACACCCATGCTCTTATGTATACACACGCAATATGTGTATGAATATGCACATATATAAATTACACAAATTTGTGTACACATGTATTTTTCTATGTATATTTATGATATATATGGATGTGTATACATACATACATGCATATATATATATGTGTATGTGTGTGCTTATGCACATTTTATATGCATATTCATGATATATGTATGTGTGTGTACATATTTACATATATACATATACACATATGTGTATGTATATATATATATGTAGTATATATGTTTATGTGTGTATATATATATATGATCGAATGCCACGCACTGTCTCCAAGTAAGTTTTATATATATATCATCATATATATATTTATATATGTACACACACACACACACACACACACACACATATATATACACACACATATGATGCAGCTCTCAACAGACCGTACCAGGCTGGCCGGACAGGATCATTCAGACCAAGCGAAGAATTATGAAGTCAACATTTTTTGCCATGCTCACTTTCATAGCATATCTGGTAATCTTCTCACTCAGTAAGTTCAATAGAATATTTCTACAACATTTCTGCTACAGCGCCAAGAAAGGGAAACAGTCCCCTATTGTTGCTTAAACCCTTGGTCACCATCAGGTCAAGTAGCTTCCATGATCGAAAATGCTGCAGCTTTGGTTTGGTTGTATTGTTTCAGTTGTTTCTTTCTTTTCTTTGAAGTTGCAGCACAGTGCATCTAAGACTACATCAGTTGCAGTGCGGTCAAGAAGTTCACTTCCCAATCATCCAATCATATGGTTTTAAGTTCAATCTTACTGTCTGTTATCTTGACCAAGTATTTTTTTTACTGTAGCCCTTGGACAACCGAAACCTACCAAAAAGCCTATCACACACACAGACACACATACATACATACACATATATGTATGTACATATGTACATACAAGGGTATGTATGTATATATGTAAATACAAGGGTATTTGCAGGGAATCTGCCTTCCCCCAATAGGGGGGAAGTATTCGGTAGACATGGTGGTTTTACACCTTTTATCATAAGAAAGAATTTTTTTCTCCATGGTAACTGCAGTGAATTTGCCGTAAGAAGCTGAAATATGTCACAGACATATTTTAACTAACCTAAAGTTTGTGCTTATTTCTAACTACTGCTTGGTACTAAAACTGCAATGTTCGTCCTGACCTGGTGTTCCACTGGCGCTATTCAGTTACTGATGCTATGGTTTTGAATCTCTCTTCAGTATTTTCCATGGAAGAAGGCTAAAGAGCCAGAAACGTGGATCTGGGAATCCACTAGGGGGAAACACTGGAAAGATATGATGTTTTTATACTGTTTACCATAAGAGAGAGAGTGGAGGTGCAATGGCCCAGTGGTTAGGGCAGCGGACTCGCGGTCATAGGATCGCGGTTTCGATTCCCAGACCGGGCGTTGTGAGTGTTTATTGAGCGAAAACACCTAAAGCTCCACGACGCTCCGGCAGGGGATGGTGGCGAACCCTGCTGTACTCTTCCACCACAACTTTCTCTCACTCTTTCTTCCTGTTTCTGTTGTGCCTGTAATTCAAAGGGTCAGCCTTGTCACACTCTGTGTCATGCTGAATCTCCCTGAGAACTATGTTAAGGGTACACGTGTCTGTGGAGTGCTCAGTCACTTGCACGTTAATTTCATGAGCAGGCTGTTCCGTTGGTCGGATCAACTGGAACCCTCGACGTCGTAAGCGACGGAGTGCCAACAAAACCATAAGAGAGAATTTTTCTTCTCTATGGTAACTATTGTGAATTTACCTTTAGAAATTAAAATATATGCCAAACCTATTTTAATTAGCCTAAAGTTTGTTTAGTCATATCAGGACTGACCTAGGGTTATACAACAATAACAATAGATATAATTTTATCTCTGTGGACATTTTTCTTCTTTATTTTTTTCTTTTCCCATTTCCAGATTTCCAAATTGTAAAGGCTGATGAAGATGACACGTCCCCTTACATCGTTGATGGAAAGGCAACGAAAAGATGTAGCATCCCTTATATTGTGAAACTGAGGATTTTCAGATCTAGCAAATCCGTAGCTTATTGCAGTGGTACATTACTTGACAACTACCATATCCTCACAGCAGGACATTGCATGTAAGTAGACTATTACCATTTCAAATGGCTTGTGTATGTGTCATCATCATCATCATGATCCTCCTCCTCCATATTCTATTGGTCTCTTTTACTGAACTGCTAAGTTAAAGGAACATAAACACACCAACACTGGTTGTCAAGAGTGGTGGGAGGACAAACACACACACACACATGTATTTTTTACGATGGTCTTCTTTGAGTTTCCATCTACCAAATCCACTTGCAAGGCCTTAGTCGGCCCGAGGCTATGGCAGAAGACACATGTCCAAGATGCCATGCAGTGGGACTGAACCCTGAACCATGTGGTTGAGAAGCAAGCCTCTTACCACACAGCCACACCTGCACCTATAATGTTTATCTGTTTTCTGTTGTTTTCTTTTGCACTTATTTATTTATTTTTTTTGTTTTGTTTTTAATTATTCCAGAAAGAAAAAAAAAGTAAAGACAATTCGTGTGGATGTGATCATCACATCAAATAAGAAAACACAAAAATTCAGAGTCAGGGATTGGATTATCCACAAGGGCTACAAATATAATACAATTCTCGGTTTGTAATCCAAGTTTCTTTTAAATTCGTTTCATTGTCATCATGTCATTTAATGTCTGCTCTTTTTCCATGCCCAAATTTGTAGCACAAAGTTTGTTGAGGCAGATTTCTTACATCTGGATGTACACATATGTACACACACACATATATACATACATACATATATATGTATGTATGTATGTAGATACACACTGGTTATCAAGCAGCAGTGGCAGACAAACACAAACACACACACACACATACGTGTATTTTTTACAATGGTCTTCTTTCAGTTTCCATCTACCAAATCCACTCGCAAAGCCTTAGTCAGCCTGAGGTTATGGCAGAAGACATGTGTCAAGGTCGGCAATGGTCTTCCTTGGTCACGAGTGGACAGCCATCAGATACACACACACACACGCGCTTATATGTATATATATATATCCTCTAATTCCTTATGTACTTTGTACTTCTATATGTAAACCAGGTTGGCAAAATAACATAGTCCGCCATAGACACCTGTGCTTTGGTTCTTTCTTTCTTTTTCTTTTCTTCCTTTTTTTGTCACTTTTGCTATGAATTAAATTAATGAATTCAACGGGATACACCGTCTGCAAGTAGTTGGGTTCAGCATATTATCCTCCATTTTCTAATTGTTACACATATATATATATACATATATCCATCCCTTTCTCTGTTTATTTCCTTCTGCAGTGAACGACCTCGCTGTCCTGACCCTAAAGAAACCAGTCCAGTACAATGCCTGTTTGAAACCGATTCAGCTGCCAAAAGAAGACGACCACATTACTCGAGTTTGCACCATCAGTGGCTGGGGTTTTACAAAATGTAGGTAACATCTCTTTTACCCTTATTCCTTTATGGTCCCTTTATGGTTTTTAAGTGTGAAATGAACACACAACTCCCATGGTTTTTGCTGGGCCCTGCTAAACTGTTGGTTATTGTAGTTGTTGTTGTTGTGGTTACCCCAGTAAATGTTGTTGTAGTGGTTGTTCTTGTTGTTGCCCAAATTGATGTTGGTGATAGTCCTGGGTGTAATTTTAAGCAACATCAAATGGCAGGACTTCTGGTCTTCCATAAATAACTTTGCCCAGACTTGTGCCTTGGAGGGTAACTTTCTAGTGCAATCCCATTGTCATTCATGACCAAAGGGGGTCTTTACCCTTTGCCCTTTATCCTATTCTTCAGTCCTTGTAACAACTGAATTTAGCAAACTCTTCAAGTGTTTAACCGTTTCCAACTATGGAACCTCAAGTTTTATGCTTCTGCTCTTTGAATGATGTATTTTCAGTTAATGATACACGCATGTCGAATTCCCTGCATTATTCCAACATGGTAATTAGATCCCCAGAGACATGTGAAATGATGGGGCCAATGGACAGACGGTACCATCTCTGTACGGGAGACTTCCATGAAGGTGGGCCGAATATATGTAAGGTGAGTTACCCAATTATTGTTGTTGTTGTTGTTTAGCTCTCACATCAGCCCTGTTCAACTATAAGTCTGATTAGGGTCAAAAATATTCTAGCCATGACTGTTAATTAGGGGTCCTCAACCAGGCTCCATATGGGCCTGGAGAACCATATAAGATTTTTGGGAGTAGTTTGTACTTTGTCAGGGACCATGAAAAAAAACTGTGCTTCAGATGAATAAAGTTTATGTCTAATAAATTGGTTATACTCAGTGGTTAGAGTGTCGAGCTTACGATCATGAGGTTGTAAGTTCGATTCCCGGACTGGGCTGTGCATTGTGTTCTTGAGCAAGACACTTTATTTCACGTTGCTCCACTTAACTCAGCTTCTAATCCTTGGTTCCACACCTGATATATATATATATATATATATAATCAAAATAAGTAACAGGATGTCAAGTATTAGTGCAATATGACTGTTTCAAGTGGCTCCATTTAATTGAACAATGTAATCATTACATCAATTTAAATTCAGTGCTATCTTCAGTTGCGATAAACATAGATTTTCAACAAACAAGGTATATTAATGTATATATATATATATATATATTTCTACCCATGTGTATATTGTGTTATTTCTTCCAACAGGGTGACTCTGGTGGACCTCTGGTTTGTTATTTACCCAATAAAAAGGAAGTGCTACTCGGAGTTTCTTCATTTATCTTCGACTGTAATGGAAATTTTGCTGTGTTCACAAACGTTATAACCTATGTGAAATGGATTAAGAAACAGATGATGGAATCTTGATTAGAATCTGCATTTTTTGCCATCAAACGATCTGGATTTATTTTGTTTTTATTTTCTTTAGCATTTGACGCTTTGGCTTGAATTTTTCATTTAAAAAAAGACAAAAAAAGTAAAATAAAAAAAATGGTTTCAATTACAGAACAAACTTGATCTGAAATTATGTGCTGAAAAACTGAAATGATTGCTTTGTAGGATTAGCATGAGAGACATTTAAACCATGCACATCATCTATATATATATATATATATATATATATATATATATATAAATATATATATATATATATATATATATATATATATATATAAATATATATGCGTTTTACTCCATTTACTAAATATATATATTTACTCAAGTACCCAAAATAACAAGGAGTCTCAACCTCATAAACAGGAGTTACACCACAGTCATTTTGTGATCTTTGCTACCCTGGTATCTATTAACCAATTTATTTTGTCCAAGCTAATTATTAACTTAGAGAAAATAAATACATAATATATATATATATATATATATATATATATATATATATATATATATATATATATATATATATAAGGTTTTTAACTTTTAAATTTTCATATTCAAAAGAGACAGAGACTTCAAACTCGATATATCGATTTATTCACCACTCTATGTTAACATTTCTTATGCTATATTGGTAACGGTTGCTACATCCTCTGGGAAAAAAAAATAAAAAATATATATATATATATATATATATATATATGTGTGTGTGTGTGTGTATGTATATATATATAAACATGTGCACATGCACACACATACCCAAGTAAGGATGTGATTGTGAAAAAAGGTGGAAAAAATAGTACTCAAATACCGGTGGTAGAGTAATATGTTTTATCAGTAAGGCTGCAAAGACATCACAAAAATATCACAAAAAACTGCTACTCAGAGTTTCACGTTCCAGTTCGTCGCACAATTGTGATCAGTCTTGATCACAACTGTCTGACGAACTGGAACGTGAAACTCTGAGTAGCAGCCTTTTGTGAAATTTTTGCAGCTGTAATAATAAAGTGTATATATATAACACCATTTGTAGTTGTTTGTTTTTTTATTCTTGTGAGATTCAACTCCTCCCATTGCAACTGATCTTTATCTAATAAAGAGATAGATAATCTCTCTGTCTGTTTCTCTGCCTTTTTATTCCCGGTCTGGGAATCGAAACCGCGAGTCCGCCGCCCTAACCACTGGGCCATTGCGCCTCCACCATAACAACAATAAGAACAATGATAGAGAAATGGAGCAGCGGGAGGTAACTCAGAAGCGGAAGTGTGCCTAAATAAAGAACTCTTCTGTTGTATAAAATTATCAAAAGTCAGCCTGAGGAAATAGACAACAGTTTCCATAAATAATATTTCTTATATTTACAAAGAGAAAGCAAGCTGTTGCTTTAAAGAGTACATCATGCCACCCGGACACCCGGGGCCAAACCCCTAATTCTACAACCAAAATCACAACAACCTGTCAATGCTTGAGTTATTGTATCAGCATCGTTATTAGTGTTTATTACATACTGGTTGATTAAAAAACAAACAAACAAACAAAAAAGTGGATGAAGGATACGTGGGTTCGAACCCTAAGCAAGAGGGGATAACGGTAAAGTGTGAGTTTGAAGCTTTTTAAACATATGTGTTCGTGGTTTCTTGTTCGTTGGAGTCCTGCAGGCAAAAAAAGGAAAGAAAATATGAATATATGTATCTTTGTTTGACCATTTTTCACTGGTTGTGTGTGTTTGTGTACATTCGTTTTGTTATGACATTTGCATAGCGTCGGCTTCGACTTGTCTACTTACGAACGTTCCTTGAAACACGTATATACATATACACAATTATACACGCACGCAATTATACATACACAAGCACACACACTCACACTTATACATGCATAAACACACACACACACAGGTTTGTCGGTGTATGTGAGTGAGATATATAAAGAGACATGGAAAAAAACGTAAGAGCTGATAACAATGAAGTGACGAGAAAACCTCGACGTGGCCGGTTGTTCGACTTGGAGGTCACAATTGAAACGTCTTTGTGACCGTAGGTCTGCGTTATCAAAGCCGTTTCGAGGAAAGTAAACAACACCCGCTGCCAGCACCACTGTCGCCTGATCCACCACCACCACCACCAACAACAACAACACCATATCGAACGAGCGAAGTCGACAGTGTATTCTCTCGACATCGTAGAAATACCAACCGAATCGGTCTCAACTCAAACCTTACTGCCTTAAAGTCACGTTAGTTAATATACTCATAGATACATTATTTGAATAAAAAGATGGAATAGTCACGACTGGAAAGACTTTTGATCGTAGATCTCTGCTAGATTCAGGCCTATCTGGGACTAAACAGCCACGAAAATACGACTGGACTAACGAGAGAAGCTCTACGCGGTTACTTACAGACAGTCAGTCTAGAGTGTAAGGTGTAATTTCAGTGAATGACACATTAGCTGATATATTCCTAGATACACTATGTCGGGGAAGGGAAAGTAAGACGAGATGGCTACCTGTGGAATACCTTTGATCGTCGATCTGTTTGATTAGGAGCGATGTGGGAATGAACAGCAGGTACAGACACTAAGACATACCTACAAAGAGTTTGTTTCCTCATAACTTTCAGAAAAATGGATATTTTTTTCTTAATGAAATTTTCCACAAATACCTTTCACGTGATGTAGATTACGACTATATTGGAATTTAATGTGGAAAAAGAAATAAAAATTGGTGTGTACGCACGCATACATTTTGAGGGGTAGGAGGAAGTTGGTTCCATCAACTCCAGCATTCGGCTCGAACTTATTCTATCGACCCCCAAACGATGAAAGGCAAAATCGACTTTGGCAGAATTTGAACTCGGAGCTGAAAGGAATACTGCTAAGTATCTTGTCCGGTTCTACCAGCTTGACACCTTCCCCGCTATTAATAATCTGCTTTCCCGTTGCTACGTTCTGAGTTCAAATTCTGCTGAGGTCGACTTTGCCTTTCATCCTTTTGGTGGGGGGGTCGATAAATATATATAGATAGATAGATATATTGTTGAGTTAGTCATAATTTGCCTGAAGATCCTGTGCCCCTACCTACTGGTGAAACTCAGAGTAGCAAGAGACTGACTTGATCAAAATAATATTTATTATTAATCTCTTTTATGGTGTTGAGTAATCTTTCCTCTCGCATTCAACATAGAATGGATATACATGTGTCTGTGTGTGTGGTTGCATATAATACATGTATATTGGCAAAAAGAAATATTGATCAGTATCAATAACATTATTGTCATCATCATTATTATTATTATTATTATTATTATTATTTTCAACAGCTGCTACATCGACGCAATTAAGATCACAGTGCGCGACAATTACAGAACGTAAGCACCAGCAGGGACAAGAACAACAACAACAACAACAACAACAACAGCAGCAGCAGCAGTAGAAGTGGCAGCAGCAATCAAGAAGAATAATAAAGACCTCTTTCTCTCCCCCTGTCTCTGTCTGTGATATATATATATATATATATATGTAGGTAGATATATATATATATACAATCCCAAATATATACAGCTACATATAACTACATATTTATAATCCTATATATATATATATATATATATATATATATATATATATATATATATATGTAGAATCCTACCTTCAACTGAACAGAAAGATTCTGTTTCTCCTTTTGAGAAATAATTCCAAAAGCTCCACCCTATTTATCCCTATTCTTTTTATTGCTTACTCTTGTTCGCTGACATCATTACACTTTCTTTACCTTGCCCCCGTCCCATCCCCATTTATTTCAGTAATATTTTAGAATTAATTTGAGTTGATTAACCAAGGAATGCCTTTGAACTCTTTCGGAATTGACCTCTTACTAAAGATGGGCTGTGTCTGCGGAAAGGAAATGATTTTCATCAACAACCGACGTTTCTATGTCAGATCAAGTCTTGGTGAAGGGTACGTGTTGTTGTTATTATTATTATTATCACCATCGTCGTCATCATCATCATCATCATCTGAAAGCTCACAGCTTCTATTGCTGGGTAAGATGGAAAGTGTCAGCTGTCCACAGCCAGCAGACTAAGGTGACACTTGTTTTACTGGTCATGCTTGAAGAACCCTGCGAAGAACTCTTGCAGTTCCAAGCAATGCTGACTTTTGGAGGTGTTCTACCTTCACACTTGCACCGATCTTTTTCAGCCATGCTGGTAGTTGAGTGCCGATACTTCCAAATGCACCAATTATTATTGGTATCATGTCTACTCTCCTCATTGACCACAACCTTCATATTTCCCACTTTAAATCGTCGTAGTTATTTATTTTCCCTTCTTTCACATTGATCCTGCTGTCACCAGGGCATGCTCTGTCGATTATCATGCATGTTCTTTCTTTTTTATTCACCACAACAATGTCCGGTTTCTGATGACTGGTCAGGTGATTGCACTGGATCATTGCATTCCACAGGATTTTGCAATTTTCATTCTTGGTGACTCCTTCTGGGGTTTGTTCATCCAACGTCTTTGCTCTTTGTAGGCCGTGATTTCCACAGAGCTTCCAATGGATCATTCTTGCCGCATTGTCATGGCATCGTTTGTATTTGCGTTGTGCCAATTTCACGATTGTGGCCGTCGGGCACAGGCATTATTAAATGCATCTATCTGGGCCATGATCATGACCTGTCGACCTGTGCCCGATGGCCACAATCGTGGCCTATTGTGCTTTATGTGTTAAATTTAAATGTAAATTAAAAGTCATGAAATGCTACTTCACCATACTCCTTATTATGTGTGAGTGAGTGTATGGTTGTGTCTGCTTTTAATTTAATCTAGTTAATTTTTTCCAATCAGCGGATTTAGTCTGGTCGACTTGATCGAAGATGCACGAAGCCACAAAAATTTTGCTCTGAAGAGGATCAAGTGCCACTCAAAGGATGACGAAAACATTGCTCTGCACGAAGTGAAGGTGATGAAATTGTTTAAGCATCCACACATAGTTCCCTTAATTGAGTATATGCTCGTGCCAGCCAGCAAGTTCGTCCAAAATACAGACATTTACAGTGAGTTACATATCGTCATGCCATATTATTCAGTAAGTATTAAATACCCTTTTTTTATATATGTGTGTGTGTTTGGGTGCGTGCGTGTGTGTGTGTGTCTGTATCTGTGTTTGTGTGTGTAGGTGTGTATGTATGTTTGTATGTGTGTGTGAAGGTGTGTACGTGTCTGTGTGTTTGTGCGTGTAGGTGTGTATGTGTCTGTGTGTGTATGTATGTTTGTGTGTATGTGTATGTATGTTTGTGTGTGTGTCTATATGTGTGTGTGTAGGTGTGTATGTGTCTGTGTGTATGTATGTTTGTATGTGTGTGAATGTGTCTATATGTGTGTTTGTGTGTGTGTATGTGTCTATGTGTGTATGTATGTTTGTGTATGTGAGTGTATGTCTGTGTCTCTGCAAGTATGTGTCCCCGAGTGTGTGTGTATGCATGTGTCAGTGTGTGTGTATCTATGTGTATGTTGATCTTGCTGTTGTTTAACCCCAGGTCAGCCCTGATCCAGCAGACCCGTATGATTAAAGATATTCCATCCATGACCATCCCGTCTTTTATTCGGACATAGTGTATCTAGGATTACATCATCTAATGTGTTTTTCCTTGTCTTTGTTGTTGTTGTTTAGCCCCAGGTCATCTTCATCCAGCAGACCTGCACGATCAAAGACAATCCATATATGACAATCCGATCTCTCTTTGTCTCTTCTCTATTTCAGCGAGGTTCACTTCAGGACCGAATCGAGATGCTTGCTAGAAAAGGGGATCACATCCACGAGGACCGTTTATGGGAGATCTTCTTTGGGATTTGCGAAGGTTTAAAGGCCATGCACAGCCACACCCCCCCCTATGCCCACAGGTTAGTTTCACAGTCTCTCTCTCCTCTATCATCATCATCAGCAGCAGCAACAACAACATCATGGTGATCTCATATCAAGATAAATAGCCCTCGACCTTGCAGGTGGAGCCCAGTTAGAATTTTCTTCAGGTCAAGTAGCCCATCCCGCTCAAAAGGTCCCTGCAAAAGAGTTAAGGATGATGAACAAAACACTCATGTTTCCAGAGGTGAATTATTCAAACCCCAAAGAATTCCTCTCAACACATGGCTATGATGCTCCCCCACTACTTCTGCTAGTGATCAGAGATTCACATATCGTCAGCCACCAAGGAACATGCTCAACTGGTTAAGGTCAAACAACTGACAAGCAAATCTGTGGTATTGAGCAGAATATTTGCTGTAGCCCATCTTTTTATACCAAGACAAAACAATGTACATGATAACACTTCCAATCCGTTAAGATGAGAGCCACTGCCTGTTACTGCATCTATTATTATTATTATTATTATTTACTTGTATATAATAATTAACTATGTAATAATTGTATTTGCTCAGGGACCTGAAGCCTGCTAACATCATGTTTGCTGATAACAACTGCCCCGTCCTCATGGATCTCGGGTCATCAGTAATGGCCAGAACAGAAATAAAGACCATGTCAGAGGCTCGGACCCTCCAGGTAATTAACACTGGTCTTCCTCATTTATTTCCGTTATACCTTCCAACAAATTGCTACACAAGTTGTTGATGTTGTTTAGGCCTCTGCAAGCTCTTGTCACGCAGACCTTATGACCTGGGTGGTTAAGAAGGTCACTTCCCAGCCACGTGCTTTCAGGTTCAATCCCTTGGAGCAACACTTGGGTAAGTGTCTCCTAGGGAAGCCCCCAGGCTGAGCAGAGCTTTGCGAGTGGATTTCATAGATGGAAACTGAGAGGCAAGTCACATAATGAGAGATATACACACACACACACACACACACGTGTGCCAAAACTTGAAACCACTATTATTATTATTATTGTTGTTGTTGTTACCCAGGATGTAGCTGCTGAACGCTGTTCAATGCAATACCGTGCGCCAGAGCTGTTCAATGTGGAGAAAGGATCTTGTATTGATGAGCGCACTGACATTTGGGTAAGGCTCTTGAAATCCTTCATCTTGTTTACCGTATTGTTCACTTTAATTCCTGGAAGAGGCACCATATTTCGGTTAAGCAACCACAATATACTACTGAGTATCGATTTATATTTTTCTATCTTCAATGACATTGATTACATCATCATCATCGTTTAACGTCCGTTTTCCATGCTGGCATGGGTTGACTGGGGACAGATGGCTGCACCTGGCTCCAATCTGATCTGGCAAGGTTTCTACACTGTTATACAAGCATACATTTCCTAATCTTCCATGAAAACCTGTCTGGCCTTGAGGGAAACATTACCTCCTTGCATGAGGGTTGATTACAGGAAGGGCACCCAGCTGTAGAAAATATGCTGCAGAGAATTCTGTCCAACCTATACCAGCATAGAAAAGGAAGCGTTAAAACGATGATAACAACTATGATGATGATGATGATATGTTTATTAAAAACATTAAATATTCATTCTATCTTGGTTTTCCTTTTTTTTTTTTTTGTGTCTTCCAGTCCTTAGGTTGTCTGCTGTATGCCTTGGCTTTTCTCGAGTCTCCTTTTGAACAGGATTACCAAAGAGGGAACAGCATAGCTTTGGCAGTGCTTGGTGGAAATATTAAATTCCCAGAAAATCCACAGTAAGTGTTGTTGCCATTTAACCTCCCGCCATTCCATCACCAGTTCACATCTATGAAGAGATAATATTACATACCATAACCAGACCATTTCTCAACATTTACTCTATCCATTGCGTCCTTCCTTTTTAAGCTAGTAGAACTTGATTGAATAGTGATTTGACTGCTATTTTCATTAATATTATTATTATTATTATTATTATTGTCTCTCTATAAGGTGACGAGCTGGCAGAATTGCTAACACGTTGGACAAATTGCAGTCCCCAGTCAAACCATCCAATATTTTAGCCATCTTTATGTTCTGACTTCAAATTTCGCTGGGGTCGATAAAATAAGTACTAATCGATCCTGTCCCATTGATCATATCAGCTGGGACCTTCGTCGTCGTAACCAACAAGAGTGTTCCACCACCTCTCAACTGGTACTTAGTTTATCAACCCCAAAAGGATGAACGGCAAAGTCAGCTTCGATGGAATTTGAGCTCAGAACATAGCGACAGGTGAAATACCACTAAGCATTTCGTCCAGCGCACTAATGATTCTGCCAGCTTGTCACCTTAACCCTTTAGTGTTTGCATTATTCTGCCAAAATTAATGCTTTTTCATCCACATGGTTTTGAACTAATCATGCATTATCTTGTAGCTATGAGATTTTGATGAGGTAGCTGTTAATTTTTAGAACAATATTGTAGGGTTGGTGTGAGAGACCAGATTTGGCCAGTTTCAACATAAAACAGGCAGAATACTTTTGGCCGGATATGGCTGGTTTAAATGCTAAAGGGTTAATAATTGGAATTTACAGAAAAACAAAAGACGAAGACAGGTGTATAAACAACAAACAGGTGTATTAGTTTAATGCTCGGGAAGGTGAGAAAGTCTTTTACGTTTCGAGCCTACGCTCTTCAACAGAAAGGAACTCGAGGAAATAAACAGAGAGAGAATTAAAAAAGCTTTTGGAGCTAGCAGTCAATCATGGCTAATGATAATAATAATAATTAATTCGTTTTATTGGCCACAAGGGCTAATATAAATTAAAATCATGTAAGGACTAAGACAGGACGAAGGTTACAAAAGGTTTTGTCTGAAAAGTAGAAAAACGTTCGTGTAAACAGAGGAAAAGAACGGAGAAAGATATAACAAATAAATAAAATTCCCAATAGGGGGAGGCGCTTCGTAAAAGAAAAGGTTACACGTGGAAAAACCCATAAAACCACGGGAGCTGGTCAGAAAAAATAAGAAAGGGGTATAGAGCCCTTTCTCCTTTTACATTACCTTTTTTCCCTACATTGTTGTTTTGATTGCTTTCAGTTACTCAAAACATCTGGAGATGACAGTGCAGAAACTGATGGCTGTGAATCCGATGGAGCGTCCGTTTATTGAACAAGTGTGCCAAGTGGTGAGCGTGGCCAGGACAGACAATGCAGGACACACAATGTAAAGAGGTAGCAGCAGAAGGGACTTTGCTGGGTGTGATGTGTGACTTGTCTTCACGTACAACATGTCTGCCTGTGTAAATGATGTGACTGGTGTAGTTCTACAGCACATACACGTGCAGTTGTGAGTGATGTGTCTCTACAGCACACGTGTGTCTGCCTGTGTGATTGATGTGTCTCTACAACATACATACACATGTTCACCTGCATGATTGATGTGAATGATGTCTCTCTACAACATACACACACATGTCTACCTGCATGAGTGGTAGGAATGATATGTCTTTACAGCATATATACACACCTGTCTACCTGCATGAGTGATGTGAATAATGTCACTACAGCATACATATACAACATTCCTACCTGCATGAGTGATGTGGTTGATGTGTTACTATGGTATACATAGCATGTCTACCTGCATGAGTGATGTGAATATGTCACTACAGCATACATACACATCTACTTGTGTGAGTGATGTGAATGATGTGCCTTTACAGCATATATACACATGTCTACCTGCATGAGTGGTGTGAATGATGTGTCTTTACGTTTGTGAGTAATATTCTGTGTGCATAAGGTGAAAACGAGGGAAATGAGGCTGAATGCGAACATGTGTGTGTGTGTGTTATGTACATTTCAAATGATACAATTTGCCAACGAAAGACAAAATGAGGATTCAATACAGGATGTAAAATTTGTTGTTTTTTTTTGTTTCTTTTTTTCAAAATTTAATTATTTTTTTTCTTCACAATGAAATTTGGAAGGAAACGCTTATCCTTATGTTCTTCCATTTAAAAACCTTTGTGAACGACACCTGCAAAACTCACAAGGATTTTCCAAAAGAAGATATTCAGACTGTGGCTATTTCAAAAGTAACCCAGGCTGAGTTTTCTAGCATGTGAGCAGAAATGAGCCACCCTGAGTACTGGAAGGCAGAGCTTTTCAGTTATAATGTATTAACAAATACTCTACATTTGTATTGAATCCCATTACTTATTGCTTCTGGTGAATCAACAGAGATTTATAAATATACACATATCGTCGTTTATATAGAGGCACAGACATGATTCTTTGTATAAGAAGTTCATTTCTCAACTTTGTGGTTTCAGGTTTGTTCCCCACCCCTGTATGTATGTACCTACCTCCCTACCTACAGTGTTAAATTTATGCTGGGTGTTGTAGTTTTTTTTTGTGGCTATCATGTATGTATTTGGTTTGCAAATTGGGGCTTTGCAAGGTTTTTCCACAAAATTACACATTCCAAATCTGTTATAGAATTCTTATATAATCTCTATCCCTCTCCCCTGTATGTATATATATATATATATATATATATATATAAACACATGCATATATATTATTGTATAAATAATAGATATATAATTTTTTGTATATATTGTATATTATTTATTATATATAATATATATTAATATGTGTATGTGTGTGTGTTTATATATATATATACATATATATATATGCAATCACTTTCACATCCTGGCACTTTTTCCTTCTCCATCCAGCAGTTGGGTAAGCCTTTGGTAGAATTCTTTTGTGAATTCCAGCATTGTTCCTACGATGTTTTTATTACTGGTATTAACGAAACACACCATCCCATTGTTGATCTGTTCATTGCCCCCCCCCCCTCAAAACCGGTCTCCGTCCCCACCGCCATCTGGTGGAGGATGGCTAGATAGAATAAATAAGCAGTCACAGAATCCTTAGTCTGCTTCTGCCCCTGTCTTCCACCCTTTATTTTTCCCCCCCACCCCTTTGATTTGGTCACCTCTTCGAAAAAAAGAAACTCTTTGTGATATCTTTATATAACCTTCCAATGTGACAAGGACATTATTGTCGCTGGGCTAATCACTGAAAATACCTATTGTGTATTCGTTATTACTATTGGTGTTATTATTATTATTATTATTATTTGCTAAAATGAATACCAGTTAAGTCCAGGTGAAAAAGCAAGGCATCGGTAACATTAATCCCATCCCTCCCTGCTCGGTAAACCTGTAAAATATTTGTGGTTTTGTGCTTAATGTGAGAAAATATTGTAATAATAATTATCATTATTATTAATAGTAGTATTAGTATTGTTATTATCAAAGGTGACCAGCTGGCTGATTTATTACCTTAGTAACCTGCTCTTTAATGTTCCGAGTTCAAATTCTGCCAAGGGTGTCTTCGCCTTTCATCCTTTTGGTGGGGTGGGGGTCGATAAATAAGTACCATCCCCCTAAAATTGCTGGCTTTGTACCAATTGTAGAAAGAGTTATTGTTAATATTATTATTATTATTATTATTATTAAGGTGGTGAGCTGGCAGAATCATTAGCACGCCAGGCAAAATGCTTAGTGGTATTTCGTCCATCTTTACATTCTAGGTTCAAATTCTGTTGAGGTTAACTCTACCTTTCATCCAGTCAGGGTCAATAAAATAAGTACCAGCTGCGTACTGGGTTGAAGTAATCGACGAGCCCGCTCCTTCAAATTTTCAGGCCTTGCATGGTTGGCAGACTATTGAGTGTCGGACAAAATGCTATGTGGTATCTCGTTTGTTTTGAGTTCAAATCCCGCCGAGGCCAACATTGCTTTCCATCCTTTCAAGGTTGCTAAATTAAAGTACACTGTTCTCTCACTCAAAATTTGTTAGCCTTGAACCTAGTTTAGAAACAGCAAGGGCAGTGGATTGACAGAATCATTACAACATCAGCAAAAATGCCTTGTAGCGTTTGTTTCAATTCTCTACATTCCGAGATCAAATCCTGCTGAAGTCAACTTTGCCGTTCATTTTTTTTTTTTTTTTCTCAAGGTCAATAAAGTACCTGCCAAGTACCGGAGTCTGTGCTATTGATTAATCCAAAATTACTGGCCTTCTGTCTTGATTAAAAGCAATTATTATACCTTTTTTTTGGTGACAGGTGTATTATTTAATTATGCGATGTTGATATTGTTTTTTTAATTTTCATTTTTGGCTGGGATAAATGATTGGTCTTGTAATTAATAATATATTATTTATTTATCAAATATTTTGTTTCTTTTGAAGAAATAAAAATTTTTTTTAAAAAAGCAGATATTATAGCAATGGCTATCTTGTATACAATAATCTCGTCTCTTTGTGTTATTGATTCAGAGGTTTACGGCATCAAGCTGTCATATAAGCAGTGTCATTTGTTTCCATTCTTCTGTGCAAAATCATTTCTAGATATGAGACAATAAGGAACTATAACCTTGCTTGGAAACAGGTGACAGTAACAGGCAACAGATCCAGGTGTAGGAAAAAAACTGTCCCATACAGCATGGAAAAACGGACATTAATGTGATGACAATGATAATGGTCAACCTCACTCGTACCAGTGGCACAATAAAGGCACCCAGTACACACTGTAAGGTGGTTTGGTGTTAGGAAAAGCACCCAGCTATAGAAACCATGCCTAAACTGACACCAGAGGTTGGCACAAACACATGGAAATTTTAAATAATGTTTTCAAAATTAAAAGTTAGGTAACTGCTGTACATTGTCGAGGGCAGATTTCGAGTCTGACTTGTGCATGAGAAAGTAGCCTTGGAGCTGGGCTGCACTGATTTCTTGGCTCTCAGCTAAAAGTTGGTCAGCGAACTGTTCTGCCATGCTCTCGAGTTCCTCCGGATAGAAGCGTAGAAACATGGTCTTTATTTGATGTTTTGAGGCAAAGTCAATCTTCTCTTTGATATCCACTCGACCAGGTCGGATCAGTGCAGAGTCGAGTCTGCAAAAGAAAGAAAAAAAAAAAGCAGAAAAAGAGAGAGGAGAGGACAATGATGAGTATAGAGTAGGGGTTCTCAACTATTTTCTGTCTATGGACCCCTTTAATTCCTGTTTTACTTTGCTGGACGCCCATAGCAATTTGAAGTTTAAAAAAATTTCATTATTTACTTAAAATCAATCATTTTGTTATTCTTTCGCTTGTTTCAGTCATTTTACTGCAGTCATGCTGGAGCACTGCCTTAGAGGGATTTCAGTTGCAGATATCAACTCCAGGATTTATTTTATTGGACTCTTTGCCGAACCGCCAAGTAACATGAATGTAAACACACCAACGTCTGTTGTCAAGTGATTGTTGGGAGACAAACAGACACAAAGACATACATACATAAGTATATATACATATATATATGACAGGCTTCTTTCAGTTTCCGTCTACCAAACCCACTTACAAGGCTTTGGCCGGCCCAAGGCTATAGTAGAAGACATTTGCCCACGGTGCCACACATCGGGTGGCTTTCAAGCTAGTTTAACATATTCATGTACTCAAATGACTGAAACGAGTAAAAGAATAAATTAACGAATGAAGGAATAAAAGTCATTAAGAACTTACCTGTTTAAATAATTAGTTGTCATGAAAACTATGCGTCCTTCTGCAGAAGCGACTCCATCCAGAGCATTGAGTAAACCACTGAGTGTCAAACGGCCAAACCCTTGGTAAGCAGCAGGATCTGGGGACAGAAACCATAAAATGGGTTGGAGAGGGTGAAGGAGAGATGGCTTAGTGGTTAGGGTAATCAACTCATGATCGTAAGTTCATGAGTTCGAATCCTGGTGATGCATTATGTCCTTGAGCAAGACACTTTATTTCACGTTGCTTCAGTCTGCTCAGCTGGCAAAAATGAGTAGTACCGGTAATTCAAATGGGGCCAGCCTTGTCAGATTCTGTGTCACGCTGAAGCTGAATCTCGCTGAGTACTACGTCAAGGGTATGGGTGTCTGTGGAGTGCTCAGCCACTTGCACGTTAATTTCATGAGCAGGCTGTTCTGTTGATCGGATCAACTGGAATCTTTATTGTAATAGGTGAAGAGGAAGAGTGAAGAAGAAGAAGAGGAGGAAGTGGAAGGAGAAGAGGAGGAAGTTGAGGGAGAAGAGGAGATCAAGACGTAGATAAAGAGGCAGAGTACTTACTTTCAACAGAAAGATCACGGCTGACAAAAGCAGCATCTATGTCTTCAAGAAGGATGATGCTCTGTTCGGGTGCTGTGGTCAGGAGGTGAGCCACCCGGTCATCTGTGAGGCTGCGTTCACTGAGGTTCATAACACAAATGTGATAATCCAGTTTACCTGTTCACAGAAACACCAAATCAAGTCAATGAACTAACATGGTTAACTGCAAGTTGTATGTGTGTGTGTGTGTGAAGAGGTCAGAGGTCACTGAGGTGAGAATATGATCATCATTTAAAGTCCTCCTTCCATGCTGGCATGGGTTGGGGGGTTCCATAGAACCCGGCAAACCAGAAAACTACGCCAAGCTTCAATGTCCGTTTTGGTCACATATCTATTGAAATGTATTTCTGCTGTTTCAATTTTATGTTGAAACTGACCAGATCCACTCTCTCACACCTACCCTACAATGTTGTTCTAAAACTAAACAATCACATCTTCAAAAATATTAAAGCTACAAGATACTTCATAATTAATTTGATTACATTTGATAAATTAATCTGAATGCTAAAAGAGTTAATTATTCTTCAAAATGTTTCCTTACCAGCCAGTGCTACAATGTAACTGCTTTTCCCACAACCTGGGGGTCCATAAAGCAGGTAACCCCTGCGATAGGGGATACCTCTATCTGTATACCACTTGACACTGGAGATGAATTCATTTATGTCTTCTAATATTCCCTCTGAAATGCCATGATCAAGAATGACCGAGTGCAAGGGACGTTTGCGCTTCGGGTAACCCAGCTGTCGCCATTCGGCACCCATTGGTGTGTACATGACCGTCCTTCCCTCCTGCTCTTTCAGTGCAATTTCTCGTGCCTCATTCAAAATGTCGATGAACAGTTGTTTGTTTTGCCCAACAGCCGTCAACGAGACCGTCTCGAAGGGTGTCCCCGTCGTGAAGTCACCCATCGTTTTCTCGCGGTTTCGCTCCACTTTGAACCAGTTGCCTTTATGCTTGAAAAAATGGTCGCCGGGACTTGGCACAAAGTCAAAGTACGTGAAGACACGACCTGTGTCCGACTGATGGTACTTGGTGTGAACGCTAAGATGCTGCGTGCGTTTGTACGCTCGGTTGGAGATCCAGTGCAACAGCCAGCGGTAGCTCTTGTCCGAGCTCGGTACTTCTAAGCTGATCAGGTAGTTTCTTCGTAACAGGATCACACCATACTGACTTAATTTCCGCAGTGCTGCCATTCCAGTTCCAACACCTACCAGCCCAAATCCAGCACCAAAATAGGGATTTGTGGTCAGGGATCCCAGAAGGTCTACAACCGTCATACTGTGTCAAAGATATGTAATCTGGAATAAAAACGAAAAAGAATCAACATAAAATAAAACTAATTCATTAAGATTATTCATATTGTGATCATTACAATCGTTAAGCCCCAGGTCAGTCTTGGCTGAGCAGACGTTTGTTTAACCCTTTAACATTCAGATTATTCGGTCAAATCTAAAGCTTATTTATCCCCTTTGTTTTGAATTAATCATGGATTATCTCATACCAGACTTAAAAATAGCGCGTACTGCTGTAGAATTGTTCGACCTGAGTCTTCGAGAACGATGTTCGCAGTTCAATAACTGAAACAATTACAAGGCTGAAAGAACGCCGTTGGGAAGGAAGGATAGCCAGGACTTTATGCAACCATGTATGTAGATATATATATATATATTGCCGGACCTGTAAAGTTACGAGGAGGTAAACAAACCAACACCTGTTGTCAAGCGGTGTGCAGACGGGCGGGAACAAAGGTGTATACACAGACGCGCCTAAAGAAAGAAATAGATAGACAGACAGATGGACAAACAGACAAATAGTCTGGCAGACAACAAACCAACACGTGTCATTGTCGGCCCGGTCCTCAAGGTGACGCGCAGTGGGATTGAACACGAAACCACGTTGTTGTGAAGCGAACTTCCAAACTAGACAGTAATGGGAAGATATAAAAATGTTAAATCATCTTCATTTAATCATGACAATTTATCCAGCCCCTTATTAATCCACAAAACTCCCCCCGTAATGAGAAATTATTCCCGTATTTTTGTCCGGTACGAAGTGGTGATTTTAAAGAAAAAATTGGCTGTTATATCTAGTATGTTGAATGACCACATAAAGGCAAGGAAATAACACAGTAAATATGATAGATACCTGTGGATAGCGAAGTTATCCTACAGAGAGATCTTGAGGTGAGGCAAAATAAGTTACGAACATATGATCGCCTTGGTGACCTCTGTGTTAAGAGACATGTGAGAAAGTGATAGCAAAAATAATGGGAAATATATAAAAATAGATTGGCTATGCCGAAAGAACGAAAAGAATAAGTTTATGCTCCAAAAAGTAGATTATCATAGTTAAGGTTTTAATTTCTCAACAACAATTAGTTAAATTATTTAAGTAGCTCCGTAGAACATAAGACATAAATAACCACATTTCTGTATTGGTCGAGAGGAAAATCGTAAAAATCCTGTAGCTTTTCAAGACATTTGGTGGGGTCGGACCACTGACTGCGAGATTCCTGTCTTCACTGGTCTGCTCGCCTAGCAGAGGTAACAGGTGAAGCGCATGAGGGCTCTTGGTTGTTCCAGCACAGCATTATCGTCATCACCAGTGGCAACGGTGCCGGCGTACCTCAAAGGTCATTAGAGAGGTTTCCCAGCGCCCCCAAATTTTCATCTTAAGGTGGTGAATTTGTTTCTTCTTTTCGCTCTTATGTATATATTTAAGTATAAATAAAATATGTTATGCCTGACATAGACAAAAAAAAGAATTAAACCTACTCTTGTTATTGGATTACTTATTCTATTCGCGGCATACCTACATAAATTTACCTCACCCCGATTTGTTTCCTCGTAAGGTTAAGAAAAATGGATATTTCTTAATGAAATTTTCTTCAAATATCTTTCAGATGGTGTAGATTACGATTATATCGGAATTTAATATGAAAAAAAAAAAAAAAAAAAATGCTGTGCGTGCGCACACATACTGTCACACGTCACATATATCCACAAAACGTAACTGATAACTTCTTTTCAAATTAAATTCTGATATAATCGTAATCTACTCCATCTGAAAGGTGTTTGTATGAATTTTTATTTAAAAACAAATACTACAACCTTTCTGATAACTTTTTACCATTTTTAATTCCACCCCTAACAAAAAAAATCATTCTTTCGTCCATTTAGGAACTTATCATTATTTTTTCCCTTCCGTATTTACTAGTTATGTAACATTTTCATTGTATTTAAATAATTTTGTCTGATTTCTTAATGTTTTTATTTATCTTTCATTAAATTTCTTTTTAATTAAGAATGAAAAAAAATTCAAGGTTTCGTCGTCTACACACAGACATACCGATTTCCGGTGTATCGATAGCAAAGGCTTCTGATTGGCTAAAATTCCAAACTTTAAAATGTTTGTAACTTTTTTATTCTCAATTACGAAGAGAAACGAAAGTGATTTTCGTCATTAGCATGCAAGAGTACACCAGCGTAGAAAATTTGAATTAAATCTGACGATGCAAACGAAACCATCAACGTCTGCTTGTTATGACTTGCTTACTCAATATCGTGAACATTCCCGCAGCAGATATTCGGGTTTGTACAGAGAATATAGAGAGAGGGGCGTGGGATTTTTACCTTAGGATTTGACATTAGTCCATATCAAACCTTTTGAAATAATCCCGATTCATTACGACCGCATACATGCACTTGAACATAATTAAATCAAACGTAATTAATGGGACAACCGTATATTTTCTTTTCCGGTTTCAGTCCTACATAACCATATCTTGTATCATTTTAACCATGTTAGATTTACCGATTCCACCAGAACGTCTGCTATCAGACATTTATACGGGCTTTCTATTTGTTTCCACATATATTTGTATAATCTTCCATTAGATATAGCGATGTTTCGTAATATAGATGTAAAAGTCTTTACCTGCAACTGTGAGTAATACCTGTATAGAACATAGTCAACCTCAAGCAGTCTAGAGGTAAGAAAATACCATGTCTACATTGCATAGTTTCTACATACATAAATAAAAGACTCATGATATCGAAGGTAAGAAACTGAACTATCATACATTATTTATAAACAGACATTTCTCAGCCTTTAAGAATTAATATGGAAGACATTAAATGTTTGGACACTTTTAACATGACTGTTTTTAACGATATAGATTCAGTTACACAGACAGACAGAGATGAGAAACCTTTATTGAATGAAACAGTTCCTGATCAAAGATCAATCCAGAGAAATATTCCTGAATATTGCTGTGAGATCTGTCGGAAAACGTTCTCTTCTGAACATGAAGTTTTCACACACAAAGAAACACATCATAGAAAAACATCCCACAACTACGGAATGTATGGTAAATATTTTGTCTTTAACAGTAAACACAAAAGAACATACGCTGGAGAAAAACCATTCCATTGTGATATATGCGGGAAATCTTTTATGTCTTATAATAAATTAACAAGGCACAAACGAATACATACTGGAGAAAAAATCCATCAATGCGAAATATGTGGTAAATCTTTTTCTGTTAGTTCTTGCCTTGTACTTCATAAAAGAACTCACACAGGAGAAAAACCTTACCATTGTGACGTCTGTGGAAAATCGTTCTCTGGTAAATTTAGTCTTGTCGTTCACACTAGAATTCATGCTGAAGAAAAACCTTTTCACTGTGATTTATGTGGGAAATCGTTTACTCAGAATTCTCACCTTGTCGTTCACAAATCCATACACACCGGAGAGAAACCCTTCCTCTGCGATATCTGTGGGAAATCTTTTGTGTCGAACAATAAACTAACAAGGCATACAAGGATACACACTGGAGAAAGGCCTTATCATTGTGAGATATGTGGCAAATCTTTTTCTGCTAGTTCTTGTCTTGTACTTCATAAAAGAACACACACTGGAGAGAAACCATTTCGTTGTGAATTATGTGGTAAGTCGTTCTCTGGTAAGTTTAGTCTTGTTGTTCACACTAGAATTCATGCCAGAGAAAAGCCATTCCACTGTGAAATATGTGGGAAATCCTTCTCTAGTAATTCTCATCTTGTCGTTCACAAAAGGATTCACACAGGAGAGAAACCTTTTAGCTGTGAAATTTGTGGGAAATCTTTTATCTCTAATAATAAATTAACAAGACACGTAAGGGTTCACACTGGAGAAAAACCTTATCATTGTGAGATATGTGGCAAATCCTTCTCTGTTAATTCTTGCGTTATAGTTCATAAAAGAACACATACTGGAGAAAAATCCTACCATTGTCAGCTGTGTGGGAAATCGTTTCTCACCAGTACTCAGTTAAAAACACACAAACAAATACACAATGGGGGAAAGGTGTTTCACTGTGAACTATGTGGTAAATTATTTTCTGATAATTCTCGTTTTGTAGTTCATAAAAAAATGCATGCAGGAGAAAAACCTTTTGATTGTGATACTTGTGGAAAAGCATTCATGCAGAAGTCTCATCTTGTAGTTCACAAACGTATTCACACTGGAGAAAAACCTTATTGTTGTGAAACTTGTGGCAAGTCCTTTATTACTAACAGTTACTTAACAAAACACAAACGTACACACACCGGAGAAAAGCCATTTAGGTGTGACACATGTGGGAAGTGTTTTTCCACAAACGGTAATTTAAAGACACATAAACGAATTCATACTAGAGAGAAATCTTCCAAATGTAAAATTTGAGAAATAATTCTCTTGCAAATCTAAACTTTTGGTCCATCAACAAGTACATGTAGGCAAGCATTTATTGTGGTGAATTTAAGTTTTCTTCACTTGAATTTTCATTTTGTAATCTGCAAATTTGGTTTTGTTTGAGAGAAATCCTTTTTTCTAAAATGAGTGAGGAATCCTTATTTTTGAATTATAAACTTGTAGTTGGTAAACAAATGCATTCTAAAGAAAAAGGTGTGTAAGAAACTATTCCTTGTAGACTGTTTTGTAATTCACAGACATCTTCAAAGTCACAGACACCTGGAAGAAAGATCTAGTCACTGTGGTTTGTCTTTCTTAAAGAGACACTATCTCATTAATCATAATTAGAAAAAAAAAACAAAAAACACCGGGGCAAAACTTTAACACTTCAGCATTTGAACCAGCCATATCCAGCCCAAGTATTCTGTTTCATGTTCAAAACTATCCAGATGCAGTCTGTCACACCTACCCTATTATGTCACTCTAATAAAAAACCAATCACATTGTTGAAATCTCAAAGCTACAAGATAATCCATGATTAATTCAAAACATTGTGAATAAATAAGCATTGCATTTGACAAAGAACTATGAGTGTTAAAGGTTTAAACTAGCCTCTCACACCTACCCTACAATGTCATTCTAAAAATAAAGAATCACATAATTAAAATCTCAAAGCTACAAGATATTGCATGATTAATTCCAAACAAAGTGAATATAAATAGGCATTGCATTTGACGGAGATGTCTGGATGTTAAAAGATTGAAGATGTAAAATTTATGGAAAACTAATTCCATCCAGAAGAATTGTTTGTAACCATTTTGGTACCAACTCACCTGAAACTGCCACTGATATTGAAATACTAACATTCCAGTTTTAATATGATCCAAATTAAAACTTTCTCCCAAAATTTCATGCTAATTTGTGTTCCAAACACTATATTAATAAAGACAAAGTTATTTGATCAAATTCTTCAATATTTTCCAAATCATTTGGAACAAAGCCAGTATATTTCAGTAGAAATATGGCAATAAAATAGTTAAAGTGTTCTAAATTAAAACCAGCTGTCAAATTTTATCTTAATTTATGTTCTAAATGGTGTATCGACACCTCTTCTGCCTCCAGGGTACATACTCCTCCTGTTCCACTGTGTATATATATGTATTTGTGTGTATTATATATATATATATATATAAATTTAGTGAATGGAGTAAAACGCATATGTTAACTGCATATATATATATATAGTAGCAATGATAGATCGTTGACCAAAGACCATTCAATTTTTGTTC
Source organism: Octopus bimaculoides (assembly GCF_046866305.1). Taxonomy (NCBI): domain Eukaryota; kingdom Metazoa; phylum Mollusca; class Cephalopoda; order Octopoda; family Octopodidae; genus Octopus; species Octopus bimaculoides. Next base: position 1,705,927 of record NC_142954.1, read on the forward strand.
TCCATGTTTTTCTCCTTGTTTCTTTCTGTTGAAGAGCGTAGCTCGAAACGTTAAAGACTTTCTCTATTCCCGAGCGTTAAACTAATACATCCTTTTGTTGTTTACACCACCTGTCCTCGTCTGTTGTTTTTTTTCCGTACATTCTCCCATATATATATATATATATATATATATATATACACACACACACACACACACAGGGTTGGCCAAAAGTCATCCGACAGTAAATCGAAATTCCATAAATGCTATCTGTAATTCTGTATTGAATTGAATGGAAAAATGTGTCGCTCAAGAAGGACTTCAGTTTGAACAATTTTCATGATATTTCATATTTAGAAACTTTTATTAAATTCATTCTGTTATTAAACATCAATAAATCTTGGAATTAAATGGTTTTGATTTACTGTCAGGTGACTTTTGGCCACCCCTATATATATATAAATTATTTGTTCACATATGGGCTACAAAAACGGTCTTTGTATATTTTTGTTGGTCGAAATCATTCACACCAGTCTGTAATTCCTGATGAGGAATCTAATTTGTATTTCATTGAAGAGTTTTTTGTCTTTGTCTTTGGAATTAATTAAATGATTGCAGCAATGTTGTTGAAGAATGAAATAATTGTCATTTAAACCCTAAGCTATCTAAAATACTTCAGGACATTTGTTGAACGAAGAGTTAGTTCCCCTCGACCGTTAACTGTCCAGTCTTACTAATTCTGTTTGTTTCCTCCTATTGTTTCATACACATCTTTATTCCTTGATCAATTTCACTTCATAACTGATAATTATTAGCAGACCGAATTAGATATGAACGATTTTTTAATTAACTGTGGAATGAAATAAATACAAGTCTTTATTATGTTGACCTGTAAAATCTAGAAATTCTCTTGGTGCTGTCTACATATTGTGTGTGACGTATTCCTCGGACGAAAGTAACGAAAACGTATACACAGTGTTTTGTCGGACTTTCCGGTTGGAGCGTATATAAAAATTGAAGATTTTGAAAACTTCAAAAACATTTTGAAATCCCGTTTTTAATTTTTTGCAGATTCGGAATCTCCGCAGTCGAAAAGGTGAGTTTCTATAGAGAAAAATAACCAAAAGGGAGTGCGGGCCATGTCCTTTACCTCTGCCAAAATATCTATGTAAAGATTTATGTTGTAAATGTGTTATTTTACACATATCTGTGTTTCGGTGTGTTCTGTAAGCTAAACGGCAGGTGCACTTAAACAAGGTTATATGTCTTCCACTGTTTCGTTTTCCTTTTGGCTGCCCCATTCCAGTTTTTTTATTTCCCATATTTTGCTATTAACCGTAAAAGAAATTCCGTATTTCTGAATATCCTCACCATTTGCATCTATACCTATACAGACACTTTTATACATACACATAATGGATCTCCGTCGTTCGTCGATAAGAATTCAGGTGTAAGACCAACTGAATTACCTACCCCTGAATTCCCGTGAGTCGCTGGTACGTGGAAGTCTTCATACAAGAACCTCTGTGACACGAAGCTGACCTCTTTGGAATTGCTGGTAGAGCAGTTTCCTACTGTCCAATTTCATTCTGGTCAACTGGACACTGCAGAAAGTGTCATTTGTCCAAAGTGTCACGCAGTAGGACAGAACGAGGGACCTCGTGGTTAAGGAAACGTCTTGACCATTCGGCCGTACTGTGCCAACATATATCTTCGCGCGCGCGCGAAGAAACTGCTTGATGACGTGGAACTTCGCAAGAAAGTTTTAACACTGGAAAACTTCAAGGTGCGTACATCAAGGTTTATTTCTAAAGCATATCTGTGTCTGTCTATCTATCTATCTATCAATTTATTTTTATCTATCTATTTATCTTTATTTATCTATCCACCTGTTAGTCTGCCTATCGATCTGTGTGTCTCTCTATCCATCTGTGTGTCTCTCTATCCATCTATTTATCTATCTATCTCTATCTACCTACGTACCTATCTATCTATCTACCTACCGATGTACCTATCAATCAATCAATCTATCTGTCTATCGATATAGAAATACAGTGAAATTTCCATTGTTGAAGTTCTACTTATTAAGATTCCTCAATATCTTGTCCTGTTTTTCTCTAATTTCAGAATATCAGATGAAAAGAACATTTGACTGCAGTTCTTATTTATTTTATGTTTTAAAGACTAATGGAAGATACACAAAACAAACACCTTCATTTTTGTATAAATCTCTGAAGAATTACAGTGAAATATTTCTTGTGAATTGAGATTGAGAACAAAATCTATCTACTTCACAATTTGGAATTTATTCAAAATGATTTGATATTCAAGTGAAAATTGGAGAAAATTTACCTTTTAAATGTGATGGCAGCAAAGTCATTACACCAGTGTGATATATGTAAAAAGACTTTCTCTCATGGAGGCAACCTTACTACCCACAAACTCATTCATACAGGAGACAAACCCTATCACTGTGATATCTGTGGGAAATCATTCTCTCGAGCAAGTACTTTAACTACACACAAATATATTCATACTGGAGAGAAGCCATATCGCTGCGATATCTGTGGTAAATTATTCTCTCATGCAGGTACCTTAACAAGACACAAACGTATTCATACAGGAGATAAACCATATCGCTGTGATATCTGTGGTAAATCATTCTCCCAAAATGATCATTTAGGTAGCCACAAACACATTCATACTGGAGAGAAGCCATACCATTGTGATATCTGTGGCAAGTCCTTCTCAGAGACAAGTAGCTTAACTGCTCACAAACGCTTTCATACAGGTGAGAAGCCTTATCACTGTGATGTCTGTGGTAAGTCATTCTCTCAGAGAGGTAACTTATCTACACACATGTTTATTCATACAGGAGAAAAAAAATACCATTGTGATATTTGTGGTATGTTATTCTCACGCAGGTTTCACTTAACTCGACACAAACTCACTCATACAGGCGAGAGATCATACAGCTGTGATATCTGTGGTAAATCATTCTCTGAAAGTAGTATCGTAATTAAGCACAAACGCATTCATACCGGAGAGAAACCATATCACTGTAATATCTGTGGCAAATCATTCTCAGGAGGAAGTACCCTAACTATTCACAAACGGATTCACACAGGAGAGAAACCATATCACTGTGACATCTGTGGTAAATCTTTCTCTGCGAGTTTTGGTTTAACTAGACACAAACGAATTCATACAGGAGAAAAGCCATATGAGTGTGATATCTGTGGTAAAACGTTCTGCGATGGAAGTGCATTAGTTACTCACAAACGGATTCATACAGGAGAGAAACCATATCACTGTGACATCTGTGGTAAGTCTTTTGCGCAAAGTGGTGAATTAAACCAACACAAATGCATTCATACTGGAGAGAAACCATATCAATGTGACACCTGTGGTAAATCATTCTTGCAAAGAAGACTTCTAACTGCTCACAAACATACCGTTACAAGGGATAAATTATGTGATTGACCATCATCCTCATTTAACATCTGTTTTTCCATGCTGGCATGTGTTGAATGGTTTTTGACATGCAAGCCAGAGGATTGCACCAAGCCTTACTGTCTGGTTTGGCATGGTTTCTATTGCTGGAGGCCCTTCCTAATAACAATCACTTTACAAAGTGTACCAGGTGCTTTTGACATTGGCACAGCACTAGCGAGGTCAAACATATTCATACAAATTTACTCACAAGGCATTGGTCGGCCTGGGAACAGAAGACAATTGCCCAAGGTGCCATTAATGGAACTGTACCTCAAACCATGTGATTGCGATGCAAATGCCTCACAGCCATCTCTCCATGGGAAATCATTCTCTGAAACTGCTTACTTTCTCACAAATGCTTTCATACAAGACACCAACCATATTACCAAGATATCTGTGGGAAATTAATCTCAGTTAACTATTCTGTGTAGTCATATTCATGAGTAATTCTTAATATCAAAATTAGTTCTATGAAAGAAAAAATTTATCTTATATAACCACATATGTATACACACAGGAAAGACTATATAACTGTGCAAACACCCTGTGACATATGACTATTTCCACCTTGTTGAAATAACTTAAGGTATTTTTTTAATAAAAGCATTCTTTTATGATATTTGAATATATTCTGTTTACTGTTTCTTTTATGTTTGCCTGTCCAAAGTGATGACGACCATCTGGTCATCATTAAGAATGACTAATGTCTTGCACAATGAATCTTCATTTTCGCGCTAGAATTGTTGTTGCTTTGGTGGCCTAACAGGTCAGGATGTTTAGAAGTGGAGGTTTCAAATCTCTGCCAGAAATTACAAAAGACATTATTAAATACTTTTATTTAAGCAACCAAATTTCACTCACCAAAAATATTGTGTGTGTAGGTGTGTGCAAAGAAGGGACCACAAGGCAGCCTTCACATGGTAACCAGATCTCCCTCATATAGTTATAGTAAATACAATATTTGAAGTAAATTTAAGTATCTTAATTTTCTCATAAAAATTGTTGCTGCTTTGGTGGCCCAGTAGGTAAGGGTGTTTAAAAGCAGTAACAAGACACAGGCAGAGGTTTCTAATCTCTGCCAGGAATTACAGGGGGTCTTATTAAACATTTTCATTTTTTATCTCTAGAGATTAAAAAAAAAATGAAAAATTTTAGTAAGACTCCTAAATGCAGGCCCTGGGTGGGATTGAACCCTGCCCAGGATGTTCAATGTGACTGTCTAATTATGTCTCTACCCACGAGACCACCAAGACACCCAACATTAATTTCGTAAATTAAGAGATATTTAAATCTATCATAACTAAAGATAAAAAAAAAAAAAACTATCTCATCACAGCTGTAGCTCAGTAATTAATCGCAAATTGGGGACCTGTTTAGATGCCTTTGTAGGTACGGCAAAGGTCTGTAGCGGGCTGAAGGGACATGCCATATCACGTTGATATGATGTAGCGTGTAGATGTAATGCTTAAAGGTTCTCGCATTGGAGTAACCAGTGAAGAACATCGAAGAATCAACGCCAAGAAGGAAGAAATATTATTTACATATATTTATTCGTTTGTCCGACAGGTAGAAAGACAGCAGTAATTGTAGTGACAGTGATAAAAAGGTTGGCTCGCCTGTTGGTAGATGATAGTGTGGAGGTTGCTGTTTGCCAGTAGAGAGTGAAAGAGTAAGGAATGCACGGTGCTGACGAGAGAGGAAGAAAGGATAAAGGGAGCATCGTCTTTCTTGCGGCCGAAAGCTTCTCTTCGTATGTCGAGCGAAGGACGAAGGGAAGTGCTGCTCCTTGGTCACGACTGACACAAAAGAGGGAGAGATCGGAAATGCTCCCTGTTATATAGACTATGGTCGGTAATGTAGGTCGAACCTTAAACAAAGGACTGACCTTTCCTCTGTCGATCATCTGGTGTGGAGATGCAAACGAAGGATTTCCCGCTTTTTTTGACAAGCAACAAGCGGGTGGATTTGGTTCCAGATCTCAGGCAGGGCCACGTGAAGTCCCTACAGGCCGAAACAGCTTGGCACCAGCTTCTACAGCTGAGTGAACGGGAACAACGTGAAATAAAGTGTCTTGCTCAAGAACACAACACACAACGCGGTCCGGGAATCGAACTCACTGACTCCCGGTTGAGAGCCCGATGCTCTAACCACTGAGCCATGCGCCTTCAGTTTAGACAGTTCTCCCTTTCGCTTTTGTGTCAGCTGCACCCTTTGTGGTTTTATGAATTAAAGAGCCTAAGTCACATGACGCATCTTACTTCCGGTTTGTTCCGTTTTCTCAACTCTTTGGATCCAATTTAAAGAATAAACAAAGATTTATTTATTTATTGCCGTAACAGGTAAATTATAATATATATATATTGAACACAGATATGATCTAATTAAAGGTATTGTATAGCAAATACTGTGATACATAGAAATGCCGTAGTTTGTTATATACTAATGCAGTGGAGGTCACTCGAAATCGCGAATAACGTTATCAACCGGTTATTGTTATCAAAATTAATAGGTTCAAACTTTATATTTGTGTAACGTCACCTGTTAGGTGTTAGTCAATATTGTACGGAAATGATCACAATAAGCGGCTTTTCCACTATATATGATTCTTGTGAAATTTCTTTTTAATCGCCAACTTGTGTGTGTGTGTATATATATATGTTTGTCAATATCTTTCTCCTCAAGGCGGGGGGAGCTCGAAGAAACGTTAGCACGCCGGGCGAAATGCTTAGCAATATTCATGTCTTTACGTTCTGAGTTCAAATTTTCATTATTTAATCTCTACTTTTAAAGTATATTCTATATCTCATCTTATTTCTTTTTTTATTTCAGAGTACCAGAGGATATTTAGCATGAAAGAAGATTTTACATCAAACACATCATGAATATATATAAAAATATAATCTTTAAGATGAAATTTACATGCTACACAGAAGGAATATTACCCTGTTTATATAAATCTCTGGGTGTGTGTGATTATTAGTAACATTTCTGTACTTTACTGCATGGAATGGGTACAGGAAAACCAATCCTGCATTCTAACTAAATCTGGATTGCAAAGGAATTTGCAGCACCCTCAGATATTGACAATGATTACAGTTGATGGAAATATAGCAATACAACTGAGAAATAGAAAAAGATAAGAGAGAAAAACATTTGAACATTGTGGTGAGAGAAGAAAAAATAATGGAAAATGAATTATGTGAGAATGAGGTTAATTGTAAAACACAGTCTTTAAAGATTGATTTTACTGAAGATATAACAAAAGATGAAGAAAAAACATCATTTCGCTGTGATATCTGCAACAAGTCTTTTCTAAAAAACGAACAGACTATTCACAAATGTTTTCATACAAGAGGTGATCCTTATCACTGTGACATCTGTGGTAAATCATTCTCTGAAAAGGTTCATTTGATTACACATAAACGCATTCATGCAAGCGTCAAGCCATATCACTGTAATATCTGTGGTAAATCTTTCTCTCAGAATCATAGTTTAGCTATTCACAAATGCATTCACATTGTAGTTAAGTCATATCATTGCAATATCTGTGGTAAATCATTCTCTGGAAATAGTGACCTAACAACTCACAAACGCATTCATACAGGAGAGAAACCATATCAGTGTGATATCTGTGGCAAATCATTTTCTCAGAACCATCATTTAATTACCCACAAGCATATTCACACAGGAGATAAACCGTATAACTGTGATGTCTGTGGTAAATCATTTTCTCAGAAAAATAATTTAACTATTCATAAACGTATTCATACAGGAGATAAGCCATATCACTGTGATTTGTGTGGTAAATCATTCTCTCAAAATCACAGCTTAACTACTCACAAATACATTCACACTGGAGAGAAACCGTATCACTGTGATATCTGTGGTAAATCATTTTCTCAAATAAATAACTTAATTACTCACAAGCGCATTCATACAGGTGAGAAACCCTATTCCTGTGATATCTGTGGTAAATCGTTTTCTCAAAGTTATGACTTGAGTAAACACAAACGAATTCATACAGGGGAGAAACCATATCACTGTGATACTTGTGGAAAATCATTTTCTCAGAACCATATCTTAACTAACCATAAACGTATTCATACAGGAGAGAAACCATATCACTGTGATATCTGTGGTAAATCGTTCTCTCAGAATGTTGTGTTGACTAAACATATGCGCATTCATACAGGAGAGAAGCCATATCATTGTGATATTTGTGGTAAATCATTTTCACAAAGTGATGTCTTAACTAATCATAAACGCATTCATACAGGAGAGAAGCCATATCACTGTGATATTTGTGGTAAATCATTTTCACAAAATCAACATTTAACTAAACACAAACCGTTCCATACAGGAGAGAAACCATACTACTGTGATATCTGTGGTAAGTCATTCGCTGGCGACTTGAATACTCATAAACGCATTCATAGTGGAGAGAAGCCATATCACTGTGATGTCTGTGGTAAATCATTCTCTTTAAATCAACATTTAACTAAACACAAACTTATTCATACAGGAGGGAGGCCATATCACTGCAATATCTGCGGAAAATCATTTTCACAGAGCGATGTCTTAATTAAACACAGACGTGTTCACACAGGAGAGAAGCCATATGTGTGTGATATCTGTGGTAAATCATTCTCTCAGAATCATACCTTAATTTCTCACAAACACATTCACACAGGAGAGAAGCCTTATCACTGTGATATATGTAAAAAGTCTTTCTCTCAAAAGGCTAACTTAACTACTCACAAGCAAATTCATACAGGAAAGAAAGCATAACACTGTGATAATTATATCAAATCATTCTCTCAAATAAGTAGCTTTACTTGATGGAAGTGCTTCTTGCAACCGAGTTGTGGTAAATTATTCTCTTACACAATTTTATTACATGCAAGTATATTTAATGGGGAGAAAATCCTTATCAAATGTTCGAGGCCTGATGTCGTAATCTGTATCATAATCAAAGGCTGAGGGGATCCAGACCGTCAAGTGTTTGCCTGAACCTGGAGGAATGAGGTGATTTGAAAGTGAAACTAGCCAACTTTCAGCCTGATGTCAATGCCTTGATTCAGGATCACCATGCTCATCCCTCACATTGATGTTGTCAATTCCAATAAAAGATATTCCAACAATTTGATGCGTTTTTCACATTTTCTAACCATGGAAATAATTTCATAAAAATTAAAAGTTTAATACTGTATACTCGTACACATAGTTTTAAATGTTAAAAGTGAGTCATCTTCAACAGAATTTCTAGATTTGTCATACATGTATATTTTAGCTAACATTTTAATTGCCAGCATCCAGTACCCAGTACACATTTAAGGTAAGTTGTAGTGCACCTGAGAACTGTACACAGTAATTTCATTATTATTATTATTATTATTAGCAAATGCAGGTCTGAAGTAGTTTTCAACAATGTCTTAAATGTTGCCATATCTTCATAACTGGACTTCAATGTATCTCAATTTCTCAGTTATATGGTTATTTAAAATAAAATATCAAATACGTTAGATATATGATATAATAGGTACATTTTAATTATTGACAGACAATTTTTTTATTATCTACTAAAGGATTAGTAAATAAACTATTATACTTGCGACACAAGGGTAATGATTGACAGACTTCTGGAAAAGCTCTCACTGTCACAGGGAGACAAATAAAGGCAAGGAATTGGGTGAATGCTTGAAAGTATATCTATTGATCCTTTGGTAAAGAAAAAAAGAAGCTGTCTGTCAGCAAAAGGAAGAATTCCATATAATGCCTGGCAGAGAATCAAAATGGTTTAGGAAGGCTGAGGAGTAAAGGCTGAAAGATTCTGTGGAAGATGAGAAATGGTAATTTGATTGACAAGAATAAGAAAATAAAGCAATTTCTTTTATTCTCAAACACGAAAGGTATACGTAATTACATAAATAATCCACAATAAAATCCAAATCGAACACCAAAGCAAATACAATCACGAACAAAAGAAGAAACAACAGTTCTATATTTAAGAGATGAGGAATTATGTACATTAGACAGATATTTGTCTTCATCTTGTTTGTTGTTAACACAAAGTTTTGGCTGATATACCCTCCAGCCTTCATCAGGTGTCGTGGGGAATTTTCGAACCTGGGTTCTCATTCCTAGGGTATTTTTCGATGAAGGCTGGAGGGTATATCAGCCGAAACGTTGTGTTAACAACAAACGAGATGAGGACAAATATCCATCAAATGTAAATGTGCCAGTGACACATAAAAGAGTTAGGAAGGGACTAGAGTCTGGTACAGCTGGCCAGCCCTGGTCAAACCTTCCAACCCATGCCAGCAAGGACAACAGACATTAAATGATGAGGATGATGATTACGAAAAACAGAATAATGGATAACAATCACCAGAAGTCCGTCTTTTTTTAAGGTGATGTGGTTACCTTGGAAAATATGCAGCACTATGGGCTAGTGTCTTCCATTATAGTCTGGGCTAACCAATGTTGTGTGAGTGAATTTGGCTGACAGAAACTGTATGGAAGCCATCACGCATATGTGTGTGCTTGTTCCCCCATTGCGTGATAAACTGTGTTGGTTTGTTTATGCATCTGTAACCTAGCAGTTTAACAAAAGAGACCAATAAAGTAACATTATTGGATTTCCATCTTCGCATGGGTTAGACTTTTGACGGGGACTGGCAAGGCTGGAGAGCTGCACCAGACTCCAGTCAGCTGTTCTAGCATGATTTCTACAGCTGGATGCTCTTCCTGATGCCAACCACTCTACCGAGTGTACTGGGTGTCTTTTACGTGTAATGAAATCGATTTGTTAGATTAAACCCTTCAAGGCAGTGCCCCAGTATGACTGCAGTTCAATCATTCAAACAAGTAAGACATAAAAGATATTGTACTGTTAAGGCTTCTCTCCAGTGTGAATGTGTTTGTGAGTCATCAAGTTATGATTCTGAGAAAATGATTTACCACAGAAATCACAGTGATAGGGCTTCTCACCTGTATGAATGCGCCTGTGAGTGTTTAAGTTATTTATTTGAGAGAAAGATTTACCACAGGTATCACAGTGATATGGCTTATCTCCTGTATGGATATATTTGTGTTCAGTTAAGTGGTGATTTTGAGAGAATGATTTACCGCAGATATCACAACAGTATGGTTTATCTCCTGTATGAATGCGTTTGTGAGTAGTTAAGTTATTTATTTGAGAGAACGATTTCCCACAGATATCACAATGATATGACTTGTCTCCTGTATGAGTAGGTTTATGCTTGGTTAAATGATGATTTTGCGAGAATGATTTACCGCAGATATCACAGTGATATGGTTTCTCTCCTGTATGAATACGTTTGTGCTTAGTTAAAACATCACTTTGAGAGAATGATTTACCACAGATATCACAATGGTAAGGTTTTTCTCCTGTATGAATGCGTATGTGTTTAATTAAACCGTCATTTTGAGTGAAGAATTTGCCACAGATATCACAGTGAAATGGTTTCTCTCCAGTATGTATTCGTTTGTGATTAATTAAAATATGATTCTGAGCAAATGATTTACCACACACTCCGCAGTGATATGGTTTCTCTCCTGTATGAATGCGTTTATGAATAATCAAGTGATGGTTTTGAGGAAACGATCTACCACAGATATCACAGTTATATGGCTTCTCTCCGGTATGAATGCGTTTGTGAGTAGTTAAGTGATGACTTTGAGAGAATGATTTACCACAGATATCACAGCAATGGGGTTTCTCTCCCGTATGAATACATTTGTGAATAGTCTGTTCATCTTTTTGAGAGAATGACTTTTTGCAGATATCACAGTGAAATGTTTTCCTTTTCATTATACCAACAGAAAAATCAATCGTTTTCAATTTATTCTCACGTAATTCATTTTCCATAATTTTTTCTCTTCCCTCACCACACAGATGTTTTTCTTCATTTTGTTCCAATACTACATTCATAAGAAATTGCCATATTTGCATCAACAATGATCTTAGTCAATTTCCGAAGATGCCACTGACCACTCTGTCATCCGAATTTACTTACAATGCAAATTCATCGGAAACATATTCCAGATAGCAAAGTAGAGAATTATTACTGATAATCTCATACAGAAAAAAACATTTCTCAGTAAACTTATTTCAGGTTTATATATCCAGGATTATCTCTTTTCCATGGAGCATGTTCCTTGATGATGTTTCTGGTGTAAAGACTTCTTTTACAGGAATGTCTTCTGAGATTCTGAAAAGTAGAGAAGTAGTATAAGACACAGAAAATATTTAAAATGTCGAGATTCAACATTTTCATAAAAACTGGTTCTCTGAAGACGAGTGTTCAGGTTGATCCGATGAAGGGAACAGCCTGTTTGTGAAATCAACAAGCAAGTAGCTGAGCACTTAACAAAAATGTGGACCCTTAATGTAGTTCTAGAGAGATTCAGTGTGATGAGGATGGCCCTTAACTCATTTTTGCAGGCTGAGTGGACTGGAGCAGCATGAAATAAGGTATTTTGTTTAACTCTTGAAGCGCTGGGATTTGCACTTCCGTAGCGTGGACTGCTGAACACATTTTATGAAAATGAGACTACCATGCACAGATAAAAAACAAAAAAATAGTTAAAATATCTTCTTAGTATATAATGGTGGCAAGTTTTACATCATCTGAAAAGTCATTAGTTGAACTATTAGTCCTCTTACATTCTGCGAAATATTGGAGTGTTTGAGAGACATTAGACACCAACAAACATCCATAAATTAAATGCATCTATCTCGGCCATGATCGTTGCCTGATGGCTATGATCGTGACCTGTCTCGCCTTATGTGTTAAGGAAAAGCAATGTGCCACTGGGAATCGAACTCACAACCTTATAATCTGGAGCCTAATACCCTAACCACTAAACCATGCACCTTCACACCTTTTTATAAGAAGAAACTGTAGAATATAAACAATTGCTTCAACAAGTTCAAATCCTGCCGAGGCCGACTTTGCCTTTCATCCTTGATAAATTAAGTACTAGTGAGACACTGGGGTCGATGTAATTAACTAGTCCCTTTCCCCCAAAATTTCAAGGCCTTGTGCCTTCAGAAGAAAAGATTATTACAAGGGTGAGTTAGGAAGTAATCCGATTTTTATTTGCACTACTTTTTAACTCAGGGCCGCAGTCCAATGACTGAAACAAAGATAATAAAAATTAAAAAAACAATTATAATTTATTCTTTTATTGGCCACAAGGGCTAATGTAAACAAACATTAACGAACATGCAACAACATAAAGAAATAACACAAGACGACACAAAGGGTTTTACTGCGTGTAAAACAATAAAAACGATTAAAATTAAACAATGTAAATCTCCCTAAAAAGGGAATCGCTTTAAGGTTACTCGTAGAAAAACCCCACAAAAGCCACGGGTGCCTGATCAAGAGGGCAAGAGCCCTTCTGCTATTTTTTTCACAGGTGTATACTCAGAAAAGGCAATTATAATTAAGAGCTTCAAGCACCTGCTGTATATGAATTCCCAGGAATTGTGTGGAAAAGAGCGATCAATAATGTTTACTTTGGTATTATTTGGCGACATAAAATATACACATATTTATGATTATATATACCAACTTTTAATTAAATTATATACACTGGAAGCCGTTTCGAAAATAAGTAGCTGTTAAAGGAATAAGTTTGAAAACCTACTGAATTTGATCACAGTAACCAGTTGATGACATGATCTCCGATGCTAATAAGCGACTTCTTTTGTATTAGTGTTCAATGTGTATTATATCTTACCTGTTGTGGTTGAAATAAATCGATATTTATTGTGAAATAACCTTTTAATTTTCATTTAACGTTTATGAAATGTCACAAAAATCCGGAAGTGAAAGCTGTCACCTCACGTGACTTACCCTCTCTAATTAATAAAACCACAAAGCAACGTTGTTGTCAAAACAAAACTGAAAACGCTTTGAGACGTTGTTACAGCATGGCCGCGGTCCATTGACTGAAACATGTAAAAAGACAAAAAGGAGCGCCATGGTTACTTACCATCTAATTCAAATGAGTTTTCGTAAATGTCGCTCCCACCAACGTCGCCTTTTCTTCTTGGTGGTGGTGGATTTGGCGGTGAGAGTTATCATCGTGTTTGACAATCGAGGTGGGGATAGTTGTAGTGGTGAAGGTGGTGGCAATGATTATTGTAGTGGTGGTGGTGGTGGTGTTGGTAGTAGGCAAAGGTGGTGATGACGATGGTTGTAGTGATGTTTGGTGGCAGTATAGAAACCATGCTAAAACAGATGGTGGAGATTGATGCAGCTCCTGTCAAACTGTCCAACCCATGCCAGCATGGAAAACAGACGTTAAATGATGAAGATAATAATTGTTTATTTCTACGTTTTTCTAAATGTAGTTTCTTGACCGAAGAGAGGTTATTACTATTATTATTGTTAAGCTGGCAGAATCGTTAGCATGCCGGGTGAAATGTGGTATTTCGTCTGCTGCTATGTTCTGAGTTCAGATTCAGCCAAGGTCGACTTTGCCTTTCATCCTTTGGGGTCAATGAATTAAGTATCAATGAAATACTGAGGTCAATGTAATCGACTAGTCCCCTACCCACAAAAATTTCAAGGCCTTGTGCCTTCACTACAAAGGATTATTATTATTATTATTCAAAGTAATATACATTCAATTCTTAACACACAAATCTAGAGATGGAGTGTATTTTATTTTTTTGTGTTGTGTGTCACATAAAGATATTGAATAATATTTTGTGCCAGTGTTTTGGTAATGTGTCAATTTTGTAAAAAATAATTTAAACTATTCAGATAATATTTTAATTAAAAAATATATATTTTCTCAAAATTTTTTACATACATTTCATAATTTCTTTTCACTTATTGAAAATGTTTACAAAACAATCATCTCAATAATAGTTTCTTCCAATAAATATTAGTTCATGTTTTAACAACATAGTTTTTGAATGAAAATAATTCCACACACATTTCCCACATCTATAAGCTTTTACCTCTGCATTTTTCAGCCGTTATTAAAGAGAATATGTCTCTAAGAAACTTCAAAGACAAATGAGTGATTAGATCTTTCGCCAGGGTGAATTTCTGGATAAAATACCACGATTCAAAATATTATTTCCGAGATATTTCACAGCGAAAATTATTTCCCTCCGCATTCCACTTGCAGATTATAAGTGTTGTTGTGGTTTACAGTGAATGATTCCTAAATATTTCAGTGAGAATCCTTTTTTCTGTTTTTCTTCTTCTCTCTTTTTCAGTTCATTTGTATACTTCAAGTTAATGAGGACATCTTAAATATTTTATCGAAATGCTTTCTCTCAAGCAAGCACACATTTATAGACTACAAAGCGAGAATTGAAGGAGAATGAACTTTGACATATTATATCAAGATAAATATTCTTCTGTGTACTTCTTGGGAGATAGGGAGCTGTAAGTTTCGGTTGCAAGAGAATTTCTCACGTTTCACAATTGGAAGAATTTCTTTTGGTATGTATACGTTTGTGTCTGTTTAAATAATCCCCAGTGACGAACGATTTCTCACATATTTCACAGTGATAGGGTCGTTCGCCAGTGTGCCTCCGTATATGGATAACAAGACTAGAATTCTGAGTGAAAGATTTACCACATATTTCACAATGAAACTGTTTTACTCCCGTGTGGATCAATTTGTGTCTACTTAAATCATCGTTTTTGACAAATGATTTTCCACATGTTTCGCAACGATAGGGCTTTTCTCCTGTATGTATTCTATTATGTTTTGTTAAGACACTGTTAGAGACAAAAAATTTCCCACATGTTTTACATTGATAAGGCTTTTCTCCAGTGTGACTACGAATGTGGGCAATAAGATTCGAATTATTACTGAAAGATTTACCACACACTTGACAGTGATAAGGCTTTTCTCCGGTGTGACTACGAATGTGGGTAATAAGATTGGAATTATTACTGAAAGATTTACCACACACTTGACAGTGATAAGGCTTTTCTCCGGTGTGTATTAATCTGTGTGCTGTTAAGTTAGTATTAGCCACAAACGACTTCCCGCAGATTTCACAGTGAAATGGTTTTTCTCCTGTATGGCTACGTACGTGGATAACAAGATTAGAATTCTGAAAGAAAGATTTCCCACAAATTTTACAATGAGACGATTTTTCTCCGGTGTGTCTACGTTTGTGTCTTGCTAAATTACTTTCAGAGACAAAAGGTTTCCCACACACATCACAGTGAAATGTATTCTCTGCTTTGTGTAAATCTGTGTGTTTGAACAATTCATCTTCGGATGAGAATGTTTTTCTACAAATATCGCAACGATATTCAGCAATATTTCTTTGTTCGGTAAATGTCTCGCTATATAAAGGTTTCTCACCATTGTATGTTGGTGTAATTGGACTTCCATCGTTAATTACCGTGTTATTAGAAGAATCCAAGTGATTAACGTCTTCCATATTAATTAACCAGGAATTCTTAAAAGCTGTAGAAATGTCTGTTGCTATTTCGGACTTGTATCGAAAGATCGCCGGTTCAATTTGTTATTAGATATCACGGGACTTTGTTTACATGCTGTAATTAATTTAGCTAAACCAATTATAATACAAGGTTGGCGGTGTTGTTTGTAATATTGTCCCTTCTTTAAATTTACGATGTAGCGTAGTTTGTGATGTAAGGAGATATAGAATTAAGCAGATATAGAACACCAACAATGTAACATATAAGTCACTCCTATGCTATCCACATTGTGACGTTTATCATACTACAATTCAGAATTAAATTAACCAAACTTAACACAATAAGGTAATGTCGGTGAGAATTTCCCCCTCACCTTATGTACAACGGTGATATAAATTAATAGTCCCTTACATAATTCAAGACATTCATAAAAAGCCTTCCGATGATAAGAATTTAGTCTTTCAAGTGTATCCCAATTCATGGTAAAGCAAAATGACAATAACGTATCAACGAAAGAGCCTCAGTTTGGTCACTCGACCAGCATGAAATAACAGTCAATTCCCCTCAAACCAGACCCTTTTGCCTTAGAAAAGAGACGTTCGGCAGTGTCGTCCTATGTATACAAAAATGAGATCGACACGGTTGAAAATGCTTTTCATTTTAGCTCTGAGCGATCATGCTAATCTAATAGTAAACAACAACGTTTAACTTTTCCCTCCAACGGTTATAGAGTTGATTTTAGGCACCAATTCGCAGTGTTGTAGACGTCACGCCGTAATGACTGTCTCCACCCCCGCCAAATCGTTTTAACAACTGCATGCTTAAACCGATATGCAAATATATATATATATATATATATATATATATATATATATATATATATATATATATATATATATAGTGAAGGCAGGCATCAGCCAAATTAATTAAAAACAATGTGAATAAACAAGTATTACATTTAACAGAATATTCTGAATGCTAAAGGGATATTGAGAAAGAAAATAACATTAACAAATATAGCTTAAACATTTTAATTTAAAATGCATACAATTATTATAAAGAAATATTTCAATTTATATGTAAATTATTTGAACATTTTGTCGTAAATTTAAGAGGTAATATTTTACATAAATTTCTCATATTTCTGTTTATGAAGCATCTTTTTAAGAAGTCATTTCAGTAACGTTTTTCACCTGTGTATATTTTACTTAAATTCAAACATGGCTTTTCAACAGAATTAATTTCCCCCTCATTTCAAATTTATAAAGTCATTTTTTAACTTTGTGTCTTTCCAATGATAATGAGACAAACGGTGAATGATCTTCCTCCAAGGTATATTCTTGGATTGTAATACTAGAATTTAGAGAATGATGATAGCATATTTCACAGTGAAAGGTTTCTTCTGTCTGTGATCAGCTATGAATCACATATGAAGATTTACTTAATCCAGTTATTTCCCTTTGATATAGATTTTATCTAATGTATATTCCAGTCGTGGGCAACCTGCAAAACTTTCTGAATGGCACCCCTAATGAAAACTGGTCTTGAATTTGTTTTAGTAGTGTGGCCCACCTTATGATGAGTTGCATTTCATGCAGTCTTGCTTCACAAGAACGATTTCCAATGTCTGGTGTGTTCACTTGTCAAAGTTCACAAATAATGATTTCCTAGTTAAAGATGTAAAAGACACCCAGTACACTTTGTGGAATGGTTGGCGTCCAGCTGTTGAAACCAAGCCAAAACAGGCTGGAGCCTGGTGCAACTCTCTGCTGGCTTACCAGCTCCAGTTAAACTGTCTTACCCATGCTAGTGTGGAAAACAGACCCTAAATGAAGATGATTCTCTTTCAAAGAACATATTTGTGGGCCTACATGATACGAATTCAAAAAGAAAGTGATTTCTGGTATTTTATGCCCACATATGTTCTCCAATGAATACTTGTTGACACATTATAGGTTTAGATTAAAAAAGAGACACATGTCTTATGTTTCACATTTGAGAGGCTTCCCTCTAGTGTGCAATCGTTCATGTCTTTTTAAAAGACTGCTAGAAATGAAAGATTTCCCACATATTTCACAACAATAGGGTTTTTCTCCCGTGTGTTTCCGTTTGTGTATGTTTAAATCACTGTTATTAACAAAGGATTTCCCACACACTTCACAGGCACAAGGTTTTTCTCCAGTGTGTCTACGCTTGTGACTCATAAGATCAAAATTTCGAGAGAAAGATTTCCCACACATATCACAAAGATATGACTTTTCTCCCGTGTGTATTTGCTTGTGCACAACAAGGGAAGAATTTTTACCGAACGACTTGTCACATATATTACAATGGTAAGGTTTCTCTCCTGTATGTATTTGATTGTGACGTTTTAAATCGTGGTTTTTAAGAAAAGCTTTCCCACAGATTTCACAGTGATAAGGTTTCTCTCCAGTGTGTATTTTTTTGTGTGTTTTTAATAAACTAATCGTGAGAAAAGATTTTGCGCAAATATCACAGCAGAAAGGATTTTCACCAGCATGCATCATTTTATGAACTACAAGTTGAGAATTCACATAGAACGATTTCCCACATATATCACAGTGGAAAGGTTTCTCTCCCGTGTGGATTCGTTCATGTGTTTTTAAATCACTGTTATTTACAAACGATTTGCCACAAATGTCACAGCAATATGATAATTCTCCAATGTGTCTACGTTTGTGAACCAGAAAATTTGAATTATCAGAGAATGATTTGCCACAAATTTCGCAGTGGAATGGATTTTCTCCAGTATGTATTCGTTTGTGTCTTTGAAGATTGCTATTGCTAAGAAAAGACTTGCCACACGTTTCGCACTGATATGGCTTTTCACCACTATGTATTCGTTCATGAGTTTTTAAAACACTATTATTTACAAAAAATTTACCACACACTTCACAACAATATAGTTTTTCCCCAGTGTGGGTACGTTTGTGGATTGTAAGCTTAGAATTTTCAATAAAAGACTTCTCGCATATTTCACAATGAAACGGTTTTTCTCCAGTGTGTCTACGTTCATGGATGACAAGTTTCAAATTATTTATAAAACTTTTCCCACATATTTCACAGTGTAACAATTTCTCTCCAGTGTGAAGCCTTTTGTGAATCGCCAAACTACTATTGGAGACAAAACACTTCCCACAAACATCACAATTGCACGGTTTCTCTCCAGTATGACTACGTATATGAATGACAAGTTTCGAATTATTAATAAACGATTTTCCACAATTTTCACACTGAAACCGCCTCTCGCCAGTATGTATCGTTTTATGTCTTGACAAAATAATATTAGAAACAAAATATTTCCCGCATATATTACAATGGAAAGGTTTCTCTCCTGTATGACTACGTACGTGGATAACAAGTTTCGAATTGTGAGTGAAAGCTTTTCCACATATTTCACACTGATATGGTTTCTCCTTCTTATGTATGTCTTTGTGTGTGATTAATTCATGCTCTGAAAAATATGTTTCCTTGCAAATCTCACAGCTATATTCAGTAATATTTCTCTGTCTTGATCTCTGTTCAGTGAATTTTTCATTGCGTGCAAGTTTCTCACAGTTGTATGTTTGTGAAGCTGAATCTACATCGTTAGAAGATCCCAAGTGATTAACATCCTCCATAATTAATGACCAGGAATTCTTAAAAGCTGCAGAGGTGTATGTTAATATTAATCTAAAATAATTCAGTTTCATTTAACTGTTTACATCATTTTATGGAATTTGCTGAACTAATTACAATAGCAAGTTGGCGGTGTCGCTAATAGTTTCCCCTTGCTATAATTATTCCGGTGTTTTAAGTTAAAAGTTCCTAATATAGTTTAATCGATTCATATACAGTTCCAATTCGATCTGTTTGATTCTTCAGTTTCATCCAGTCTGCTATTAGTTCTGATGAGAAGAACTCTGATTGAAGAAGAAAAAACAAAACAAAACAAACTTGATGAATATCGTTGTTACATTTTGAAAGCAACGAGAAAGATATTCGGAAAAAAATTCGCCTGGCAGATGCCAGCAGCGGAATTCTGTTTTAAGCATCGCATATAACCCAGAAAAAGACCCTTAAATGTGTTTACGGGGAGAACGATATTGAAAAACATAATAACGTCAGAACCACACCTGGAAATGGCACCATCTTTTGGCTTACCAACCTCTTGTCAAACCATCCAACCCATGTCATCTTGGAAAACAGACGTTAAATGATGATGTTTTGCCAGTCATAATTAATGAGATTGTCTTATAAACTTTAAACCTTTCATTACTGTATTTATTTTGAGATGCTCTGTGTTTCTTTCAATTAATTTTAAATATAACAAAGAATTTAGTAAAATAACTTAGCTATCATTCAGCTAGTGTTAAGAACATAAATTGTGACTAAGGTTTGGTGGAAGATTTTAATTCAAAACTTATGAAAACAAGACATTTGTACTACAGAGCCAGAGGTGGGTTGGTAACAAAAGGGTTAAAGACAAATAAAATCAAAGAGATCTTTCTGCAGGGTGTATCTGTTAATTACAAGATAACAAACAAGAGGGAATGAGTTCAAACATATTTTGATAATTTTCATGTAATTCACACGTTTTACAATGCTAACTTTAGTCGGATACATCAAGGAGCTGTCATGTTTTCAGTGAGCATAAAGACTTCTCCTCTCTGCCTTATCTTATCTCTGTTCAGTTGTTCCCCAGCACCAGAGGGTTGTCTCCTCCCCCCCTCCTGCCACAAAAGGAAATTAACGAAAGAGAGGATACTAGAACAAGAACCTGAGAGCTGGTAGAAAACAGTTATACAGGGGAGAAACAAGCAGCACCTTGGGCAAGTGTCTCCTACCATAGCCTTGTGAGAGGATTTGATAGACGATGCTGGTGTGTTTATGTCCCCGTAACTTAGCAGTTCGGCAAAAGAATCCGATAGAATAAGTACTAGGCTTACAAAAAATAAGTCCTGGGGTTGATTTACTCGACTAAAGGTGGTGTTCCAGTATGGCCACAGTCAAATGACTGAAACGAGTAAAAGAGTTAAGATTTCTCTGAAATGAGATTCCATTTCTATATTAAAAGATGAGAATACAATGAGATTGAGTTCCAATATAATTACACTAAGATTAACCCTTTAAAATTCAGATTACCCTGTCAAAATGTAAAGCTTATTTATTCACATTGCTTTGAATTAATGATGCATTATCTCATAACTTTCAGATTTTGATGATGGAATTATTCATTTTTAGAATGACACTGTAGGGTAGGTGTGAAAGGCTAAATCTAGCCAGTTTGTACACAAAACAGAAATATTATTTTTGCTGGTTCAAATGCTAAAGGAATAAATGGTCTCCAGTGTTTACTTGTTACTGGTCTATAAATTTAGACTTACAAGCAAAAACCTCTCATGTCTCACATTTTAAAGACTTCCCTCCAGTGTGTATGCGTACATGTCTCTTTAAAAGACTGCTTGTAATAAACGATTTCCCACATATTTCACAGTGAAACAGCTTTTCTCCCGTGTGTTTCCGTTTGTGTATGTTTAAATCACTGTTATTAACAAAAGATTTCCCACACACTTCACAGGCACAAGGTTTTTCTCCAGTGTGTCTACGCTTGTGACTCATAAGATCAAAATTTCGAGAGAAAGATTTCCCACACATATCACAAAGATATGACTTTTCTCCCGTGTGTATTTGCTTGTGCACAACAAGGGAAGAATTTTTACAGAACGACTTGTCACATATATCACAATGGTAAGGTTTCTCTCCTGTATGTATTTGATTGTGACGTTTTAAATCGTGGTTTTTAAGAAAAGCTTTCCCGCAGATTTCACAGTGATAAGGTTTCTCTCCAGTGTGTATTTTTTTGTGTGCTTTTAATAAGCTATTAGTCAGAAAAGATTTCCCACAAATATCACAAGAATAAGGATTTTCACCAGCATGCATCATTTTATGAACTACAAGTTGTGAATTCACATAGAACGATTTCCCACATATATCACAGTGGAAAGGTTTCTCTCCAGTGTGGATTCGTTCATGTGTTTTTAAATCACTGTTATTTACAAACGATTTGCCACAAATTTCACAATGATGTGGTAATTCTCCAGTGTGTCTACGTTTGTGAACTACGAGATTAGAATTATCAGAGAAAGATTTGCCACATATGTCACAGTGAAACGGGTTTTCTCCAGTGTGTATCCTACTATGTCTTTTCAAATTACTGCTATAGAGAAAAGACTTGCCACAAATTTCACAACTGAAGGGTTTTTCACCACTATGTATTCGTTCATGAGTTTTTAAATCACTGTTATTTACATAAGATTTGCCACATACTTCGCACACATACGGTTTTTCTCCTGAGTGCCGACGTTGGTGGATTGTAAGCTTAGCATTTTCAATAAAAGACTTCCCGCATATTTCACAATGAAACGGTTTTTCTCCAGTGTGTCTACGTTCATGGATGACAAGTTTCAAATTATTTATAAAACTTTTTCCACATATTTCACAGTGTAACAATTTCTCTCCAGTGTGCAGCCTTTTGTGAATTGCCAAACTACTATTGGAGACAAAACACTTCCCACAAACATTACAATTGCATGGTTTCTCTCCAGTATGACTACGTATATGAATGACAAGTTTCGAATTATTAATAAATGATTTTCCACATATTTCACATTGAAATGGTCTCTCACCAGTATGTATCGTCTTATGACGTGACAAAATAATATTAGAAACAAAATATTTCCCGCATATATTACAATGGAAAGGTTTCTCTCCAGTGTGACTACGTACGTGGATAACAAGACTGGCATTCTGAGTGAAAGATTTTCCGCATATTTCACACTGATATGGTTTTTCTCCAGTGTGTATCCTTTTGTGAATTGCAAGATGAGAATTATTTACAAACGATTTCCCACATATCTCACAGTGAAATGGTTTCTCTCCTGTATGTGTTCTTGTGTGTGTTGTTAGAAAAACGTTCGATGGGAAAGATTTCCCGCATATTTCACAGTGGTAGGGTTTTTCTGTCTTGTGTATTTCTTTGTGTGATAATAATTCCTCTTCCGACGAGAATATTTTACTACAAATCTCACAGTTTTTTTCAGTAATATTGCTATGAAATGATTTTCCTTCAGCAAATGTTACGTTGGAAGTGTCCAAGTCCTTAACGTCTTCCATATTAATTAACCAGGAATTCTTAAAAGCTCTAGAAATATCTGTGATTATAATCTATAACGGTCCAGTTTCTTGTCTTAGATGTAATGAGACAATGTTTACATGATCTAATTAACTCACCTGAAGTAATTACAAAGATACGGCGGTGTCGTTCATATATTTTCCCCTCACCTCAATGATACCGGCGACAAAATTGAAAGATGCCTAACATAATTTAAAACATTCTGAAATGCTAGAAAATTTCTTCGCATTGTTCTGTATTTTTGTGTTGTTGTTGATGCCCGATCAATAATGTATATATGTATAATACATTTCAATTGTTTCATTTATTTTAAATAGTTTATTTCCTCACTTCAAATAGCGAAGAAGTGCCCTAATTTTTAGACAGCAAATAAGTCAAAATCTTCCTTTTATTGTACTACAGAAACAAAATCTTTCCCATGTCGCTTTGTTTGACAAAGTGAAATACAGTTGGCGTCTTAAAAAAGCTAATACAGCAAGCCCTGCTAACTGAACAGTAACCTTTTATTTTTTTTTCATTACATACAAACATTTGACTGCTATTTCTAGCAAGTCAAATGATAACTTAAGAGGTCCTTCGTTGATACGTATAAGATATTTATGTGGATGTTGTATTTTAGATTCACAATGGATTAGACACAATGCAAAGAACAAACTGATATAACTGAATGTGATGCTGGATGTAATAAATTGTATTAAGGACAGTTTAATTACGTCACCGGTATAATTGCGGTTTGGGAAAGTTTCTCAACGTCGCGAACTTGTCATCTTCATAATTAATTTAATTTATATCATGTTAGCGAAATCTCATTACTCAGAAACACTGAACCATAATGGATTATAGATACTGACATTTCTTAGCTGTTTACGAATTCCCTATCGGTTAAAATGGAAGACGTTAATCAGTTGGACACTTCTGGTAAGACAATTCTTAACGATGTAGATTCGGTTGTGCAAACATACGATGACGAGAAACCTTTATATGGTGAAACAGTTATTGAACAGAAATCAATACAGAGAAATATTGGTGAATATAGTTGTGAGGTTTGTAAGAAAACATTTCCTTCACAACACGAAGTCTTCACACACAAGGAAACACACAAGAAGAAGTTAAAACCATATCGGTGTGAAATTTGCGGCAGATCATTCAAGCAGAATTCTCATCTTGTAGTTCACAAAAGAATTCATACTGGGGAAAAGCCTTTTGGCTGTGAAATATGCGGGAAATCATTCATTAAGAAACTGAATCTTGTCATTCACCTCCGTAGCCATACAGGCGAAAAACCCTTCCACTGTAAAATATGTGGCAAATCTTTCGTCTCCAAGAGTAATTTAGCAAGGCATGAAAGAATACACACTGGAGAAAATCCGTTAAACTGTGAAATATGTGGGATATCTTTTCATCATATTAATGATTTAACTACGCACAAAGGAAAGCACAATGGAAAAGAACCATTTCACTGTGAAATATGTGAGAAATCTTTCGTCTCTAATAATCATTTAATAAGGCACCGAAGGATACACACTGGAGAAAAACCTTCTTCTTGTGATATTTGTGGGAAATCTTTTCTTGATAGAAGTAATTTAACAACTCACAAATTAATACACAGTGGAGAGAAACGGTTTCAGTGCAAAATGTGTGGAAAATCTTTTACCCAAAATAATCATCTTGTAGTTCATAAAAGAAGACATACAGGAGAAAAGCCTTATCACTGTGAAATCTGTGGGAAGGCCTTTGTATCTAACAGTGATTTAAAAACACATAAAATAACGCATACTGGAGAAAAACCTTTTCATTGCGAAACGTGTGGAAAATGCTTTACTCAGAAGTCCAGCCTTGTTGTTCACAGAAAAATACACACTGGAGAAAAGCTGTTTCATTGTGAAGTGTGTGGAAAGTCTTTCATTAATAATTTTAATTTTGTTATCCACGTCCGTAGTCACACCGGAGAAAAACCTTTCCATTGTGAAATTTGTGGAAAGTCGTTTGTCTGTAAAAGTAAGTTAGTGACACACATAAGAACACACACTGGAGAAAAACCGTTTCACTGTGAAATCTGTGGGAAATTTTTTCTTGATAGTAGTAATCTAACAATACACATAAGAATACATACTGGAGAAAAGCCTTATCGTTGTAAAACTTGTGGGAAATCGTTTCTTAATAGTAGTAATCTAACGACTCACAAAAGAATACACACTGGAGAGAAACCTTTTCAGTGCGAAATTTGTGGAAGATCTTTCCGTGACAGCCGTAATTTAACACCTCACAAAAGAACACATTTGAGAAAAAAAGTTTAACTGAAATTTGTGGAGAATCTTTCCGTGACAGCCGTAATTTAACACCTCACAAAAGAACACATTTGAGAAAAAAAGTTTAACTGAAATTTGTGGAGAATCTTTCCGTGACAGCCGTAATTTAACACCTCACAAAAGAACACATTTGAGGAAAAAAGTTTAACTGAAATTTGTGGAAAATCTTTTTGTGGTAGCTGTAACTTAACAAGTCACAAAAGAACACGTGAGAAGAAAAAAATTGTTTAACTAAGAAATTTGTGGAAGATATTTTCAAATCAGCCGTAACTTAACATCTTACAAAAGAACACATGTGAGAAAAAAAGTTTAACAAAGAAATTTGTGGAAAATCTTATTGTGACAGCTGTAACTTAATACCTCACAAAAGAGCACATTTAAGAAATTTGTGGGAAAATTTGACTCTGAAATCCCATTTTGTAGTTTACAAAAAAAATTAAAAATACATACCAAGAAACCTCTACCTCATCACATCGACACAGTATTTACTTCACCAACTCGAAGCAAGTTGGTAATATCATGTAATGGATTTCCTTGTGTATACAACACATAAATGCAAATGTTGATTAAATAAATGAATTAAACCACAATCCGATGCTTTCCAATTGTTTTACTTTGATGTCATCCACATGCCTACTTCATCTGCTACCTCAACAACATCTTTTGCTACACACCCCACTACAGGGCTAACAGAGAAAAATGCCTTTGTTACCAGCAAAAATAGTAGTTCCCTCAACTTTCTCCATCCCATTCTTACTCTGGCAATTAAACCTTTAGTATTTAAACCGGCCATATCCGGCCAAAATATTAAATCTGTTTTATGTTCAAACTGACCAGATCCAGGCTCTCACACCTACCCTACAATGTTATTCTACATTAAGTAGTTACACCATCAAGATCTTGAAGATATGAGATAATGCATGATTAATTCAAATCAATGTGAATCAATAAGCATTATGTTTGATAGAATAATCTGAACACTAAAGGGTTAAACCTTCAAAACATCCACTTTCACTGTTCATAAGATCGCCTAGAAAATAAAAAAACTCTCAACTATATGAGAGGAGCAAACGTGAACACCAAACCATTAATCGTTAAATTAATGAAGTTAACATTTTCATAAATGATTTTAATTTCTAAGTTGACTTTGGAAATCATTATTGGACTAATTAACTTCTGTTATATTTAGCTTCTGTTAACTCAAGTCAACTTTAGTTAACTTCAATTCAATTAAAATTAACGGATCTTATAGTTTTGGCACTTTTTAAAGGTGGTTTTAGAGCAAAAACTGATTTTTTGTTGTTTATAATAAAAATTAATGTTAATAGTTTATCGATAACTTCCATTACATTAGGAAATAATTAACTGATTAATGGTTATTGAAGTTAACTTTTTGGTTAACAGATTAACAGTTAACTTTTCAATTAACGGTGCCCATCTTTGCCATGGAGCCTTCTAGTTATTTGAAAGGATCTACTTCCAATGCACTCTTACTGTGCAGCTATATGTAAAGCCTACCTCCTCCATTAGCTTATCTCTGTTTCCACGACACATTTTGTACTTATGTAATTTATACTGAGTATAGTCCTCACAGGGCCAGTTTCGCCCTGGACAGGATGCCAGTCCATCGTAGCATTACTCATTTTTGCCAGCTGAGTGGATTGGAGCAACGTGATAAAATAAATACCAGCAAATTCAATAGCATTTTTGGAAATTTCAAAGTCAATATAAATAAATACCTTGACGCTTTTGTACGTCGCTTACGACGTCGAGGGTTCCGCGAGTCCGCTGCCCTAACCACTGGGCCATTGCGCCTCCACTATATGTTATATATAAAAATAAGATTATACATAATGTAAATCATGATTAGAACATCAACCAACCAACGGAGATATGTATATAAATATATCTGAATATCTACATGTTTATTCGTGTAATAGTTCAGCAGGGGATGGGGCTAGTCGATTACATCAACCCCACTGCTGAACCAGTATTCGTTTCATCGACCTCGAAAGGAGAAATAAAAGGCAAAGTCGGTGGAATTTGAACTCAGAACGTAAAGACGAGCAAAATGCCGCATTTTGCCTGGCGCGCTAACGATTCTGCTAGATCACCGCCTTAATCAACTTGATTACAAATGTTTGTGATTGTATTAAATTATATGAGGGAAATTCAACTAACGACGCCGTTGTCATTAAAAGAAGGGAAAAATTATCAACGACACCGCGCACTTTGTATGGGAGAAATTGATTTGCTGAAATCGTGTTAAACATTGTGTTAGGATATCTAAGAGAAGCAACGGAACCGTAATACATTATATTTATAGACATTTGTGAACCTGTAAGCATTCCTGGTTAATTAGTATGGAAGACGTTAATCACTTGGATACTTCTAACGATCTAGATTCAGTTCCACAGACATACAAGAGTGAAAAAGCTGTGTGTGATGAAACGGTAACTGAAGAAAGATCATCAAACAGAAATCTTACTGAATATAGCTGTGATATTTGTAGCAAAACATTTCCTTCCGAACAGGAAGCCTTCACGCACAAAGAAATACACAAGACAGAAAAACCTTATTGTGAAATTTGTGAGAAATTTTTCTTAAGAGATTCTCATTTTGTTATCCACAAACGTATCCACACTGGAGAAAAACCGTTTCATTGTGAACTATGTAAAAAATCTTTTATTTCTAACAGCGATTTAAAAAGACACAGACGAATACATACCGGGGAAAAACGGTTTCACTGCGAAATATGTGGAGAAGCATTTATAGAAAGATCAAAACTTGCTATTCACATACGTCGTCATACTGGAGAAAAACCGTTCGAATGTGAAATATGTAAGAAATCGTTTGTTACTAACGGTGAATTAACAAAACACACCACTTCACACACTCGGGAAAAACCATTCCACTGTAAAATATGCGGGGGAACTTTCATTGATAGTTCAAAACTTGTTATTCACATACGCCGTCATACGGGAGAGAAACCATTCCATTGTGAAATATGTACGAAATCATTTGTCAGTAACGGTGAGTTAAGAAAACACGAGGCTGTACATACTCCACAAAAACCATTTCACTGTGAAATGTGTGGGAAAGCTTTCGTTAGTGATGCAGATCTTGTTATTCACACATGTAAGCACGCTGGGGGGAAACCTTATCACTGTGATGTGTGTGGGAAATCGTTTAAATCTGACAGTTACTTAACAAAACACAGAATCAGACACACTGGAAACAAACGCTTTCACTGTGAAATGTGTGGGAAGTCTTTCGCCTCTAAGAATAATGTAGTAAAACACGAAAGAAGACACACTGGGGAGAATCTGGTTTACTGTGAAACGTGTGGAAAATCGTTTGTCACCAAAGACGACTTAAACAAACACAAAAGAATTCACACTGGAGAAAACCCTTTTCCCTGTGAAATCTGTGGGACCTATTTTCTCGATTTTAGTCATTTAACAACGCATAAAAGAATACATACGGGAGAAAGGCCGTTTCTCTGTGACATTTGTGGAAAATCTTTTGCTCAGAATTCCTATTTTATCGTTCACAAAAGAATTCATACTGGAGAAAAACCTTACCGTTGCGAAATCTGTGGAAAGTGTTTTGTATGTAAAAGTGATTTATCAACTCATGAAAGAACACATACTGGATTAAAACCGTTTGATTGTAAAATATGTGGCAAAGCATTTGCTCGGAATTCGAATCTTATAGTTCACAGAAGAATACATACTGGGGATAAACCTTTTCATTGCGAAGCTTGTGGGAAACCATTTACCTCAAACAGTGATTTGACGATACACAGACGAATACACACTGGGGAAAAACCCTTTCACTGTAATATATGTGGGAAAAAATTTATTGCACACAGTCACTTAAAAAGACATGTACAAGTACATACAAGCGAGGGGCCTATCATATATGAAACGTGAGGAAGCTTTCCCTTTGAAATCTAAATTTATAATCCACCAATAACTTGAGACTGGTGTAAAATCTCAATTTACCTCCAAGTAATCCGAAATTGATTTCAAATTACCCTAAATGTAGCAATTTCTGTGCAGATTACTTCCTGGTAACTTAGTCACATTCAGATTTCCAGGTGGTGAGAGGAAACTGATTTTATGTGCAGGGCGTAGTTTGAAATTGGTTTCAGATTGCTCCTCCCTCCCCACTCACATCTTTTCCCAAATGCTCGTCACCCTGGTGGTAAATGAAAGAATTATTGGCGAGCTGGCAGAACCTTTCAAGCATCAAACCGAAATGCTTAGTGGTATTTCTTTCGGGTCTTTACATACTGAGTTCAAAATCTTCCGAAGTTGACTTTGCCTTTCAGAGTTGATAAAATAAATACAGTCAGACTGGTTTTCATCTGCAAGCAACTTTCCACACTTCCTTAACATTGCAGGCCTTGTGACAAAATTTGAAACCGTTATGGGTATTCAGTAAATTATAATAAGTGTGCCAACATCTTGTTTTGTATGGAAATATTGTTTGCATTTAAAGTGTATAAATATATTTTGTTTTGTATATAAATATATTTCATTTGCATTCAAACTGTATTAACCCTTTAGCATTCAGATGGTTTTGTCAAATGTAATACTTATTTATCCACAACCATTCATCATCATCATCATTTAATATCTGTGGTCCATGCTGGCATGGGTTGGACAGTTTGACCAAGGCTGGAAGGCTGCACCAGACTCCAGTCTGATTTGGCATGGTTTCTACGGCTGGATGCCCTTCCTAATGCCATCCACTCTGAAAGTATAATTGGTGCTTTGACATGTCACTAGCACAGGTGCCATTTGTGTGACACGACTGCAATTTTACTTGGCTTGATGGGTCTTCTCAAGCATAGCATAATGCCAATAGTCTCGGTCATTCGTCATTGCCTCTGTGAGGTCCAGCACTCAGAAAGTGCTTTTCACATGCAACCGGCATCAGCCACACAGCCTCCATGAGGCTCAACGCTCAAAAGATGCTTTTTACATTCCACTGGCACAGGTGCCAATTATGTGACACCAGCATCGTTTTGAATAAATGATGCATTATCACTTGGCTTCCAGATTTCAATGATGTGATTATTTTTAGATGACATTGCAGGGTCGACTCTGTCCAGTTTGAACATAAAACATAGAATATTTGGGCCAGTTATGGCTGGTTTAAATGTTAAAGGGTTAATATATTTTGATTTGTACAATATACAATTTGATTGCATTTGAAATGTATAAATATACGTGTTTAATAAATTTGAACTTTGGCAACAGTTTTAAATTTTCAGCAAGTAAAACAAAAAAAAAAAGTTTCAAATGCTTCCAAATGCAAACAAAATATAAATTTACACACTGCAAATTCAAATGAAATATATTTATGGAAAAAAATAAATTAAGAGTACAGTTGTAAGCCCTCTAATACAAATCGTTTTCTCTTTCTATATATATGTTTGTTTTTGTTCCTTCTTGAGCCATGCCTGGCTCATAAGGGCTAGTTTCCTGGTTTCATATAGGTTCCCCACCTGGACGAGACACAGGTAAGCTGCAGAAGGAAAGAGTGAGAGAAAGTTGTGGCAAAAGAGTCAGCAGAAGTTCACCATTACTTTCTGCCGGAGCTGCATGGAGCTTAGGTGTTTCACTCATAAACACACACACATCACCTGGTCTGAGATTTGAACCTGTGATCCCATGACTGCGAGTTTGCTGCTCTA
Organism: Octopus bimaculoides; assembly: GCF_046866305.1. NCBI lineage: Eukaryota > Metazoa > Mollusca > Cephalopoda > Octopoda > Octopodidae > Octopus > Octopus bimaculoides. Next base: position 1,737,067 of record NC_142954.1, read on the forward strand.
ACTACTAGGCCATGTGCCTCTAGTTTATTTATATATCTATATAATTATGATGATATAGAACATGGAGACTTGTTCATTCTCAAAATTTAATTTCTTTTATTTTACAATTTTATACATCATATTATTTATGGTCTTGATGACATACGTGTGTTTCTACTGCATGTATTACGGGCAGTTGCAGATGCAATCGGGCATGATTTTTGGTGCAGCTTCTTCAGAATCTCTCCGTTTGGCTTATATATCATTATCATTTAACGTCCACCTTCCATGCTAGCATGGGTGGGACAGTTTGACAGTGACTGTTTTGGCAGGATTTTTACAGCTGGATGCTCTTCCTCACGTCAACCAGTTAACAGTGCAGTTTCTACCCTATTGCTGGTATCAGCTGGATGTTGAGCTGAGACACACCTGTCCAGCTTGTGTCATCATGAAAAATGGATACAAGACTAAATGATGGAACAGGTGCCACATAAAAAGCATCCAGTCCACACAGTAAAGTGGTTGGCATCCAGCTGTAAAAACCATACCAAAACAGACACATTAGCCAGCTGTGGTCTTCTACCTGGCTGGCTCCTCCTGTCAAACCATTCCACTCATGCCAGCATGGAAATCGGACATTAAGTGATAATGACGATGATAAAAATTACTTTCCAAATTTTTTTTTTTAATACATTTGAAAACACTAGAGACATTTTTAAATAAAATATGTTGGTGATATAAAGGAAAAACTAGTAACCAAGTTTTAAAAACAGAAATTAAGGTTTATTTGGATAAAAATGTTGAATTTCAATTAGATAACATTATGTAGGCAACAACGTTCACTTGTGATGTTTCAAATTCAATGAAGGCTGTAACATCATAAATTACCAGTCTCTGAGGATAGAGGGGCAAGCAATAAAAAAACCATATTCATAAATAAAATAGAAACACAAGCAATACTTTCATTATTATACAAGTCCTGTATTTTCCAGCATATCAGTCGACATAGCAGAGAATGTAAATATATAAACATCTAAACACCACCAGGTATCTTTCCAAGTCTTGCTGCATTTCACAAGGAATTTTTGGTCCTACAAAGTAGTCTTGGTGTAGGAGTCATCCTACCTTTTCTGGTTGTAAACAGGGATGGAGTTAATGCTTGTGGGGCCCTGGGCACTTCAAGTTCAGTGGGTCTCTCATACACAAATTAAAATCCATGAAAAATTATCAAATTTACATCTCAAAATCAGTCTATTGCATTTAATTGAAATTGATTAATTAGTAGTTCTTAGGAAATTTAAATGCATCTGTCAGTGCAAAATGTCATCTCGACAAAGTACTGCAAGTTCCATCAATTTACCATTCTATACTACAATATTATCAAAACAACTTTCTTTTTATACTTTGCATCTGAAAAATCTTTAATGAATTTCTCAAACTGTATATCATCATCATCAGTTAACGTCCGCTTTCCATGCTAGCATGGGTTGGACGATTTGACTGCAGACTGGCGAACCAGATGGCTGCACCAGGCTCCAATCTGATCTGGCAGAGTTTCTACAGCAGGATGCCCTTCCTAACTGCTCTCAACATCGAAAAGGCACAGAATGTTTATTCTTTCATGGGTCACTGCAATCCTGAGATAATTCTTTATCAGATCCAATTTACTGAATGACTGTCCTCCTGAATAACTATTAGACATCAAGCTGATATATATATTCTAAGAACTACATCAACAGCTGGAAAACTATGAGCAAGCCCTTCATTACCGATTCAAAGAGCTTCTTCAAATGAGGTGAAATATGACCCAAGCTTACAAAAGGCTGTAAACTACAATTTCTGCTATGAACACCTTACTAAAACCACAGGAAAAATCGATGAAACATCAGGTCTCTCTCAGCCAGAAATACTGCAATGACAACAAAATACCAGGTCCCAGCTAGAAATACTGCAACGACCACGATACAATACTTCAGTCCAGTCGTTCTTGGAACTTTGGGTTCATAATTGCAGAAATTTCCATGTGTAGAACACAAATTCGCAAACATTTTCCTGAAAATTCCAAAAAATAAAAAGTGATGATGGGTTACTTAAACCAGAAATTCCACTCATTTCCCCATATATTTGACAATAATAGAAGTTCCATCACCACAAACTTTATATTCTTTTGAGTGTTGTTAAATCATTAATGACAAATGATTTCTCCACATATTTCGCTATAAAACAGTTTTGTCTCTTGTGTGTATTTTTTTATGTAAACTAAGAGCTGAACTGTGAGAGAAAGATTTCCCACACAGCTCACAATGGAATGGTTTTTCTCCAGTATGTACTCTTTTGTGAGATACAAGATGAGCATTTTGAGTGAAAGATTTACCACAAGTATCACAGTGAAACCGTTTTTCTCCAGTGTGTGTTCTTTTATGAGTTCTTAAATTGCTGTTATCGAGAAAACTTTTCCCACAAATCTCACAATGAGAAGGTTTTTCTCCTGTATGGACTCTTATGTGTTTGACTAAATCGTTTTTAGAGAAGAAAGACTTCTCGCATACTTGACAGTGAAACGGTTTCTCTCCTGTGTGTATTCTTCTGTGTCTGGCTAAATTACTTCTAGAGACGGAAGGAATTCCACATAGTTCACAGTGGAAAGGTTTTTCTCCGGTGTGACTCCGTATATGGATAACAAGACTTGATTTCCAACAGAAAGATTTTCCACATATTTCACAATGAAACGGATTTTCTTTAGCTTCTGTTTCTAAATCACCACTTAAATCAAATTGTTCCCCATCTGTTTGATTTCCGGAGGTCTCCTCTCCAGTGTGGCTACGCATATGGAGAAGAAGATTCGGTTTATGAACGAAAGTATCACCACAGATTTCGCACCGAAACAGCATTCTTCTCGTGTGTACTTTTGTATGTGTTTTTAAGACAGAAAGATAAGCGAATGATTTTCCACACGTTTCGCAATGGAACGGTTTCTCTCCAGTGTGACTTCGTACGTGGATAATAAGTCCTGAATTATGGAAGAAAGACTTCCCGCATATTTCACACGGAAACAATCTTTGTCTACTGTGTCGTCTTTTGTGCCATGTTAATTTTTTTCTAGAGGCAAAACACTTCTGACATATTTCACACTCATTTGTCTTTTCGCTCTTGTGTGTGCGTGTGTGCATAAATAATTCGTGTTCTGAAGAGAACATTTTCTTACAAATCTCACAGCTATATTCAGTAATATTTCCGTCTAATGATTTTTGATCAGTAAATGTTTCATCACATAAGGTTTTCTTACCGTTGTCTGTCTGTGAAATTGAATCTACATCGTTAAAAACAGTTGCGTTAGAAGAATCTATGTCATCAACGTCTTCCATATTAGCTGAACTGGAATTCTTGCAAGCTATAGAATTATCTCTAACTCTAATCAATTACAGAGCTGTTTCTAGTATTAAATATAATGGATATGCTTCAACTAGATATGATCACATTAGTCGAAGATGGCGGTGTCGGTAAAAAAATTTTCCTGCTTCTCAGTGTTACCGGTGATATACACTTTAGTTCGCCTCATATAATTCAATACAATCAGAAAATGTTTCAGTTTTATTAACGTATTCGCTTCTGGTTTGATAAATTTGATAAATCTGGTGTATTCGCTTCTGGTTTGATAAATTTGATAGTGTTTCTGGTGTGTTAAATTATGTTAGGGACCTTTATCATCTGTCACCGATGTTATTCAGGAGAGAACAGTTTTTCAGTGACACCGTACTCTTAGTATTTTTATAATTAGTTCAGTTAAATTAATTAAATTACGTAAAGAAAGTTTCATGATATCGAAGACATAACACTTAACTATAATAGATTATAGCCACAAACATTTCTACAGCTTTTAAGAATCCCTGTTCAATTAATATGGATTCAGTTGCACAGATATACAATGGTAAGGAATCTTTATGTAATGAAACATTTACTAAACAAAGATCATTACGCAAAAATATTACTGAATATCTCTGTAATATTTGTAAGAAAACATTCTCTTCAGAAGATGGTTTATTAACGCATAAGAAAATACACAAGAGTAAAAAACCATTTCGCTGTGAAATATGTGAGAAATCTTATGTATCTAAAAGTAATTTAACAAGTCACAAGAGGATACATACTGGAGAAAGACTATTTCGTTGTGAAATATGTGGGAAATATTTTATCCACAATTGTAAACTTGTTGCCCATATGAGTAGTCACACTGGAGAGAAACGGTTCCATTGTGAAATATGTACGAAATCGTTCGTGAGTATAAGTAACTTGAAGGAACATAGGAACTTACACACTGGAGAGAAACGGTTTCACTGTGAGATATGTGGGAAATCTTTCTTTTGGAAAAAGAGTTTTGTTATCCACGTGCGTTGTCATACGGGAGAGAAACCCTATCGTTGTGATATATGTGGAAAATCTTTCGTATCTAGTAGCAATTTAGTACATCACAAAAAAATACATACTGGCGAAAAACCATTTCACTGTGAAATATGTGGTAAATCGTTTGTCGCTAATGACGAATTGACAAAACACAACAGAACACATACTGGAGAAAACCCTTTCCACTGTGATATATGCGGGGAATCGTTTCTTGACAGTAGTAACTTAACAACTCATAAACGGACACACACCGGAGAGAGACCTTTTCACTGTGAAATATGTGGGAAATCTTTCAGACAGAATTCCCATCTTATATTTCACATAAGAAGGCATACTGGAGAAAAGCCTTTTCATTGTGAAATGTGTGGTTTATCTTTCGTTTCTAACAGTGACTTAACAATGCACAAAAGAAGACATACTGGAGACAAACAGCATCACTGTGAAATATGTGGGAAATCTTTTGTCTCCAGCAGTGAACTGACATCTCATAAAAGAACTCACACTGGAGAAAACTGTGTTGTTTGTATGAAATCTTTTGTGTCTAAGAAAGAATTGCTGGCACATAAAAATACACACTTGAGTGATGCATATTCCCCGTGAAATAGGTGACGAGTCTTTCATCTCTAAATCATATTTTAATAATACACAAACATACACACTAGCGAAAAATCGTATCATTGTGAAGTATATGGAAAATTACACAGTGTAACACGATTTTTGTGTTTGGGTAGCAACTGCTATTTCTTATTTGCTTACCCCTACAAAGTATGAAAATTGGCAAAAAAATTAATTTTTCTTCAGACATGCATCATCATCATCATCAAAAGTCTGAGATTCTGTCAGATTAACCCTTTAGCACTTAAACCACCCATATTTGGCCTAAATATTCTGTTTTATGCTTAAACTGGTTAGATCTGGTTTCTCACACCTATCATACAATGTCATTCTTAAAACTAAACAATCACATCATTGAAATCTTGAAGCTAAAAGATAAATTCGAAACAGTGTGAACAGGTAACCATTACATTTGGAAGAGGAATCTGGAATGCTAAAGATTTTATGACCCTTTAACAATTTTGGAATTATATACATCTTTTATTTCCTTTACAAGAAACTGTAATATTACAAATAACACAAAAAAAAAAAAATGTCAATGTTCACAATTAGCTTCAATAAAATTAAGATATCTGCAAATTTGATTAAAATTCTTTTCGAAGAAAGGACTGTTGATGTTTCTTAACTGCCTAGATCATGTCTTACCTATCTGTCGTGACAATAGCTCCAACAACCTAACAATAAGTAAAATCTGTTCTTTTAACCCTTTCATTACCAACCCTGCTAAAACTGGTTCTGGCTCTGAGTACAAACTGGAATATGAGACAAGTTCTACTCATCAAACATCTACTCGTATTTCTGTTACAGTTTGTAAAGGACTGAGTACAAAATGTGGTATTGCTTGGGAATATGAGATGGCACAACAGGCAGAGAATGGACTAAGGTTGGAGAAAAATTAGGTGAATGTTCTGCTTAATATGTAATGACAGGATGAAGAGGCACGTGGCTTAGTGGTTAGGGATGTTGGACTCTTGATCGTAAGGTTATGGTTTTGATTCCTGGACCGGGTGACACGTTGCATATTTGAGCAAAACACTTCATTTCATGTTGCTCCAGTCCACTCAGCTGGCAAAAATGAGTAATCCTACAGTGGACCGGCATCCAGTCCAGGTGGGGAATCTACATGGCTGAGAAATGGAGCCGCAAATGCAGAATATAAGTTAGTCCTACAGCGAAAAATGTTCCTGAAGGTCAGCAATGGTCTTCCTAAGTCACGAGTGGACAGCCATCATCATATATATGTGCGTATATATGTATATATAGATGTGTGTGTGTGTGTATTAGCGTGTGGAAGATTTAAGCGTCTTCCGTCTTGTCCAAATCTCGGGGATTTTGGCTTCGAAAATCTTCAGTCTCTTTCAACCTTTCACGGTGATTAGAGGCTAGGGAATGTGTGCACCAGGGGATGTACCCAGGCAGTTGAAGTGAGAGTCATCTTCACCTTGTTTTCAGTGTTTGTGGGGGGATGTTTTATGCACCTTTAAGTTCTTAAACACCCAATGTAACGTGCTGGTTGGTCGTATAACATAGTTACAAGGTGTACGGTAGTTTCACTGTAACCGTATGAACTTTTAGCCAGGCGATTCCAGTACAGGAAACCTGGGGGGCCCAACCAGAAACATTCCTCACTCTTCGTACATTTCCGCAAAATAATTTGTCTTGAAGAATTCTGTGACAATAAATGGAAGTAACAATAGCGTTAAATAATCAAAACGAGGAACACGAAATAATTGTCATTTAACATATAATTTATGCGTATGTCAACAATATAACTATGGACATGGTGAATATTTTAATAAAGATTTGGTTTGTTGCTTTCAAAACGTTTGCGCTTCTTCTCAAGTTACTTCTATAATACTGGACCCTAGCAGCGGGAAATTTAGACAGTGTCACGTGACAACTTGCTGGGGGTAGCCTGCTGGAGCCTAGCAGCAGGTATAAAAAAGGGGAATTTGACAAGGCAGTCAGTCGGAAGCTGACACTCGTTGATGCTACTTCGAAGAGGCCAGGGAATAGAAGAAAGAAGACATGCACCCAGCACCAGAGCTGAAGACACCTCCGAAGGGGGGGGGGGGCTGCCACGTCAAAACGGCAGAGGAGTAGGGGCCGAAACCGGACGTGGTTCCTCCTGATGATGTCTTGAGCTAACTGGATCCTATAAAGGAGCTGTTGTGGTAGAAGACCACGAAACATGGTTAAAATTCCTGTATTATTCATTCAGTGAACATGGTGAGCATTTGGCGGAGGTAAAGAATACGTACTTCACCTGTTTTCGGCAGAACAAAAACCCAAACCCCAAACACCAGGTGTACGTATTTACTTTCGCCGAGCTTTTTAATAAAAAATACAAGTTTTGCAATTAAACTGTTTGAGCATTTCAGATAATTGTAACAAAGCAACATTTATTCTTCATTCGATGTTCGATATACTGCATATGTAGGGTGAGTACTTTCATTAAAAATGTTTGTTGCTCAAAATTGGTGAGAAACACAAGAGAATCAAATCTGCTCGTCTTTTTAATGGGAAGTTTGGTATAATCGGAACGGGAATTAGCTGCTATGTCTAGCGGGTGAAGCAATCCTATTGAGGTTCCATCGTTAAGCAATATTTTACTGGATGATAGTTTTTCTTTTTTAATCAATGTTGGATACAGTGGAACAGAGTAAATTGATAAAATTGATGATTCTGAAGGTGTTAAATTATGTTAGGGAACTTTTATTTATGACACCGGTGTCAGTGACAAGAGGAAAATATTTCGAACAACACCGTTGATTAGGAACCTTTATTATTTGGTTCGATTAATTTAATTATAATTAATAAACAACTAAACCACAGCAACTAAGACATGAAACTGAAACATAAGAGATTATAGTAATCGGGTGAATTAACATGGATCGCGTTAATCACCTGAACACTTCTAACGATGTTGGTTCAGTAATAGAAGCACACAATGGTAAGAAAGCTTTATGTAATGAAACATTTACTAAACAAAGATCAACGCGTAAAAATATTACTGAATACAGCTGTGAAATTTGTAAGAAGACTTTCTCTTCGGAGCATAAATTATTCGCGCACAAAGACACACACAAGAAGGGGAACCCCCTCGAGTGTGAAATGTGTAAGAAATCGTTTGTCTCCAAAATTAAATTAACAAGACACAAGAAAATACACGTCTGCGATAAACCGTTTCAGTGTCAGATCTGTGAGAAATCTTTCTTTCAGAATGCAGAACTCGTTATCCATGTACGTAGTCATACTGGAGAGAAACCATTCCATTGTCAAACATGTGGGAAAACATTCGTCAGTGGTCTTGTGTTAAGAAGACATATGAAAATACATACAGGAATAAAACCGTTTCGGTGCGAAATATGTGGGGAGTCTTTCGTTCGTAATCCGAATCTTCTGATCCACATACGTAGTCACACTGGAGAGAAACCCTATCATTGTGATATTTGTGAAAAATCCTTCGTTTCCAGAAGTAATTTGGCGATACACAAACGACGGCATACTGGCGAAAAACTATTTCACTGTGAAATATGTGGTAAATCGTTTGTCACTAATGGCGAATTAACAAAACACAACAGAACACATACTGGAGAAAACCCTTTTCAGTGTGACATTTGTGGGGAATCGTTTCTTGACAGTAGTAACTTAACAACTCATAAACGAATCCATACTGGAGAGAGACCTTTTCCCTGTGAAATATGTGGGAAATCTTTCACCCAGAATTCCCATCTTGCAGTTCACAGAAGAATGCACACTGGAGAAAAGCCTTTTCATTGTGAAACTTGTGGGAAATCTTTTGTGTCCAACAGTGATTTAACAACTCATAAAAGGATTCATACTGGAGAGAAACCTTTTCATTGTGAAATATGTGGCAAATCTTTCAGACAGAATTCTAGTCTTGTTGTTCACAAAAGAATACACACTGGGGAAAAAGTTTGATTATGAAATATAGCAGGAATCTTCCTTTCATTTGTGTAATTGCATAAAAACTCCTACATTGTGAAATCTTTTGTCTCGAAAGGGATATCGCATGTCACAACTGCCTCCTCCCCACCAAAAGAAACATAACTGACACATCATCATCATTTGATGTCTGTTTTCCATCCTGGCATGGATTGGATGGCTTGACAGGATCTTTCAAGGCCAGGGGCCACACCAGATTCCATAGTCTGTTTTTTGGTTGGCTTCTACAGTTGGATGCCCTTCACGATGCCAATCACTTTACAGCGTGTACTGGGTGCTTTTTATGCAGCTCTATCACCAATGCTTTTTATGTGGCACCATTTCCAGTGGTTTTACATGGCACCAGCACCAGTGCTTTTAATGTGGCACCTGCACCCAAGAGAAAAATTCATTCAGTGTAAAATATGTTCTTGAGCAAAAATAAAAAAATAGTTGCCTGTACAGCTCAAGAATAACAATTGCAGGCAAAACTAATGGACAAAATCTGCTGCATCTTATTTTTCTGTGTTCATTACCATGTTACTAAGAATCTGCTTGAGAGGACATTTGACCTATTTCCTGTAATAGTAGGAATTTGGTGTAATGGAATTCAAAGTGACCCTCAAACTGCATATAAGGTGTTGCAATCTTTATAAAATCAAAAAACTGAACTGTCACAAAATCTTGTTTTTGAGAAATAATTCTGATATTATTGTGTAAACTACTACATTTGCCAGCGTATGTGAGGAAGTACTGAAAAGTTCCTTGCTTTAATGGTATCACGAAAGGCCTGGTTGGAGGCTCAACCTTTCAAGTTCTTTTACAGGGCATAAAGAAACTGAAGAACCTCTAATATGTGTGTAAACCTAAGCGAAGAATATGGTGAATAAAATTGTAATTAACTGAATCTTCTCCATTTTCTTTTACCCAAACCCAGGAACTTTTTAGCACCCCCCCCCCTCATATGATGCATGTTTTACAGGGATATTTTGTGGAAGAAATATAATTAATGTTTGGTCATACACCCATTGAAGGATACTTCGATGTGCTTTTGTTGGGGGGAAATGTCTGATTCTATGCATGTAAATACAATATTATGACTATTACAGGAATAAAAAATGAAACCATAAATTTATCAAATAAACTATGTTATAGGAGTACCATGTTATAGGAGTACCATGTTGTAGGAGTACCATGTTTCAACTTTATCTTCTTTCAACTCAACTCTATAATTGTTTATATTAACAGGGGCAATAAACACTGAAGATGTTCAGAAAACAGATTCCATCTCATGCCAGGGGAAGAAACTAGAAGTAGTTGATAGCTTCCGCTACCTAGGTGACCAAGTCTGTAGTGGGGGGTGGATGTTCTAAGAGCATTGCCACTAGAATAAGAATAGCCTGGGGAAAGTTCAGAAAACTCCTACCTCTGTTGGTAACAAAGAGAAGTGGGTGTGCTTACACTGTAAAACCAGGAAAAAAAAAAAAGGGCACGATCAGGCTCAAACTTCAACCACCGAGGACAACTCTGCCTTTCATCCTTTCAGGGTCAATAAATTAAGTACCAGTGTCAATTTACTCCCCCTCCCCCACCCCCACAAAAAAACTTCTGGTCTTATACCAAAATTAATAAGAATTTTTATTGTTACATTTTATTATTGAAGAACATGTTGGAATTTGTTAGCACAGCGGGCAAAACGATTTGAGGTATTTCTTTCTGGTTTTTACGTTCTGAGTTCAAATTCTGATGAAGTTGATTTTTGCTTTTCATCCTTTCGAGGTCAATAAAATAATTTCGGCCTTTTGGCTAAGATCAAAGTGTAGTCAAGTTCTAGGATCAATGCAATCGACTGGTCAGCTCTCCTCAAAATTGCTGGTCTTGAAACCACTATACGGACAGAAGGGAGTGGTAGAATACAAAATTAGATTTGCACAAGATTTCTCACATTTCGCATTTAAAAGTCTCTCCTCCAATATGTATTTCTTTGTGTCTTTTTAAGCGACTGCTAGTGATAAAAGATTTTCCACAAATATCACAATGATAAGGCTTTTCTCCAGTATGTATTGTTTTGTGAACTGCAAGATGGGAATTTTGAGTGAAAGATTTCCCACATATTTCACAGTGGAAAGGTTTCTCTCCAGTATGGATTCGTTTATGTGTTGTTAAATTACTACTGTCCATAAAACATTCGCCACACGTATCACAGTGAAACGGATTTTCTCCAGTGTGAATTCTTTTGTGTTTCGTTAAATCACCATTGCTGACAAAAGACTTTCCACATACTTCACAGTGAAACGGTTTTTCTCCCGTATGTATTTTTTCGTGTCTTACTAAATTACTTTTAGAGACGAAAGACTTGTCACATGTTCCACAATGATAAGGTTTCTCTCCGGTATGACTACGTATATGGACAACAAGACTCGAGTACTGAATGAAAGATTCCCCACATATTTCACAGTGGCGCGGTTTTTCTCCAGTATGTATCCTTTTGTGACTTACTAAATAACTATTGTGCACAAAAGATTTTCCACAGACATCGCAGCGAAAGGGTTTCTCTCCAGTATGTATAATTTTATGCGTTGTTAAGTGACCATTTGTGATAAAAGATTTCCCACACATTTCACAGTGATATGGTTTTTCTCCAGTGTGACTACGTACGTGAATTACAAGGTGAGAATTACTTATGAAAGATTTACCACATATTTTGCAGTGATACCGTTTTCCTCCGCTGTGACTACGTTTGTGTCTTGCTAATTGACTCTCAGAGACGAAGGATCTCCCACATATTTCACAGTAAGGTTTTTCTGGCTTGTGTACGTTACTATGTGTAAATAATTCATAGTCAGAAGGGAATGCTTTCTTACAGATGTCACAGCTATAGTTTGTAATATTTCTACGTAATGATCTTTGTTCAGTAAATGTTTCGTTATATAAAGCTTTCTTACCATTGAATGTCTGTGTGATTGAATCTATATCGTTAAAAACAGTTGTATTAGAAGTATCCAACTGATTAACGTCTTCCATGTTAATTAACCAGGAATACTTACAATCTGTAGAAATGCCTGTGAGTATAATCTATTATGGTTCAATTTCTTGCCTTAAATATCATAGGAATTCGTTTGTTTAAATGATATAATTAATTTCTTTGGACTAATTACAAAGATACTAAAGCGGCGGTGACGTTGAAAATTTTCCCTCGCCTTAACAACACCGGTGATAGAAAAGAAGGATCCCTAACACAATTTAATACATTCACAAACGTATTGTATGTAACCCACGGTAAATATATAAATTAAAAACAGCACCCAGAAAAAATTCAAAATAGCTACCACATATCAATGAATGAAATTCAACGTGATTGTTTGATGTCTTAGAAACAGTAGTCAAATCACCCTCGAATCACAGCCTACTAAAAAGTGAAGACCTCCTTTGACAGTGGTGGTAGTTCGAGACAAAAATAAATAAATAAAATGGACTGTCGCAGAAAAAACTCTATAATTATAGATCAATTCGATCAGGATCTAAAGAACTATTCTCTGATTTATATTTCGTTCAAAACGAACTATCATTAACGGAATATCTATACAAGTGTGCAGACCACCACCGACTTTGTTTCGTCATAACTTTCAGAGGATGGGAATTTTTTAATGTAATTCTCTACAAGTATCTTGTAAAAAAATGGTGGGAATAGAAAACACTTCATTTCACGTTGCCCCAGTCCTCCTTCGATCAGTGGGGAATGTTAGCCTGCTCGCCTCGCTAGCAGAGTGGCGTCGTTTGAAGGTTAAAACAACGCAAAAGCACATTGTGACCAGCGATGTGCAATAACATCTGACAGCCTGGTCGGACACATAATAACGTGATGTGGGTGTGTGATCCGACCACCAGCACCATCACTTGACAACCGGTGCTGGTTTGTTTACTCGTAACTTAGCATACCGTATCTGACTTTGAAGAAAACTATGTCGATTTGTTCGACTGACATACTTCAAAGCAGTAGACCAATATGGTTGCAGTTCAATAACTGAATCAACTAAAACAATGCTTATAACTATAACCAAATCAATAACGGCGAAATCGATCATTCATAAAGATACTCCTCACTCTTCCTTCCACGTTACTGCATGTCTTGTCACCTGACCAAAACTAACCAATGAAAAACGTATACTTCGACTTCCGCCGGTACTTAAATTCTTCCATTCATTATTTTGTCTTTTAAAGGTTCTGAAGACGACGAGAAAATACGAGTAACGGATTTAGCTGTATACATCATATTGATTTCAATTACAGATTAGGATTGTACCACAGATATATTCCATACTGAACATTGATGTATGTATATATACTATAGCAGGTAATGTTATACGTTTGAATACTAATTTACGACTTATAGTAAAATTCAGATGCAATCATGAACTTGGTGTATATTTCATAGCATCAAATGATTCTAAGTAAACTTTAGTCATTGCTCTTCTTTTATACAATGCTTAGAAATGTGTGTATGGCAGGCGTCAAGGATCATTATTACGCGCTTTAGAGTAATTCGACTGTATGTGAAGTTTGGAAACAGGAACATGAAAAACCTACGTGGAGAAAACGAAACGAATTATGTGAATCTACAGAACATGTTTCTTTTGTACCTGCACGAAGACGATGTAGAGAACCGCATTTGCCATTACAATCTTATATATTGTAACAATGTCTTTAATTTAAAGCTGTTCACTACGTGCAATTTTAATTATATTTAACAATCAGTCGTTTTTTTGGAGGAAGGTGGTGGTCAATTGAAGTAAAATTGTCAAAAGTTTGATTTTGTAGTAAAAGTAAAAAAATATTTTTGTCTTTATAGTTAAGGAAAATTTTTAGAATTCCATAGCATTCAATGGTGCGTTTCTTTCCTTTATTTATTTATTTTATTTTAAATTTAATTTTCAGAAATAATATATGTTCTTTTGCAGCGTACGAACATTTCGTTGTTTGCATCTCATTGTAGGTGGGGTCGATGTAATCGACTTCATCTCTTTGTCTGTCCTCTCTATGTTTAGCCCTCCGTGGGCAATAAATAAATAAATATGAGTTTGTGATATAGTTTGTTCTAAAAGAACATCAACGTTTAAGTGGAGATAAATATTACCTCTCAGCGTCAATGCTGTCTCTGCCACTAATAGTGTTTTCTCTCTGATTTCAGAATAACAGACAACATTGCCATTAAAGAATGTTTAACTTCAGATCCGTCTTCAAAATCATCTTTTAAAGAATAAGAGAATGTCTGTATAGACCTGGAGTAGAACCAATGTGGAATATTTCCTCTGGACTGAGATTTTTAGCAGGATTTGTGTTTCACATTCAGAAGTGTGTACAAGAAAATTTTTGCATTCTAATTTAACTTGGCCAAATTTACGAAAGACTTTTGCGTCATCTTTAGCTGCTGACAACTGTTACAATTGATGGAATTGTAGTAGTAGAAATATTTGAGAATAAAATATAAAAATAAAAAAAACAACAACAACATTCATATATTGTTTTGAGAGAAGAAAAGCTCTCCCAAATGACAGTGAGAACAAGTTTAAGTGTAGAACAAAGCTTTATAAGATTGATCTTCTTGATGCGATCCTAAAAGAGATGGGGAAAGTCATGTACCACTGTGATATCTGTAAAACCTCATTCTCCCAGAAATCTAATCTAACCACTCACAAACGTGTTCATACTGGAGAAAAACCATATCACTGTGATATCTGTGGCAAATCATTCTCTCAAAGAAGTCACTTAACTACTCACAAACGTACTCACACTGGAGAGAAAGCATATCATTGTAACGTTTGTGGTAAGTCATTCGCTCAGAATGGTGACTTAACCACTCACAAGCGTATTCATACAGGAGAAAAACCATATCATTGTGATATCTGTGGTAAGTCATTGTCACGAAATCATAGCTTAACTAAACATAAACGTATTCATACTGGAGAGAAACCATATGACTGTGATATCTGTGGTAAATCATTCTCTGAAAGAAGTGCCTTAACTACACACAAACGCATTCATACAGGAGAAAAACCATATCAATGTCATATCTGTGGTAATTCATTCTCACAAAAATCTACCTTAACTAAACATAGACGCTTTCATACAAAAGAGCAGCCATATCATTGTGATATCTGTAATAAAACATTTTCTTCGAGAAGTAATTTAACTACTCACAAACGTGTTCATACAGGAGAGAAACCATATTGCTGTGATGTATGTGGAAAATCATTCTCTGTAAAAAGTCACCTAACTGTTCACAGATACATTCATACAGAAGAGAAACCATATCACTGTGATATTTGTGGTAAATCATTTTCTCAAAGTGGTAACCTAACTAGCCATAAGCATATTCATACAGGTGAGAAACCACACAACTGTGATATCTGTGGTAAATCATTCTCTGTGACAAGTCATTTGACTACTCATAAACGTTTTCATACTGGAGAGAAGCCATATCAGTGCGATATCTGTGGTAAGCCATTTTCACAGAAATCTAATTTAACTAAACACAGACGGTTTCATACAGGAGAGAGGCCATATCGCTGTGATGTGTGTGGTAAATCATTCTCTGGAAGTGGTGACTTAACTAAACACAAGCGCTTTCACACAGGAGAAAAACCTTATCGCTGCAATATTTGTGGGAAATCCTTCTCTGGAAGTGGTGTCTTAACTACACACAAACGCATTCATACAGGAGAGAAACCATACGGTTGTGATATTTGTGGTAAATCATTCTCTCAAACAAGTCACTTAAGAATTCACAAACATGTTCATACAGGAGATAAACCATATTACTGTGATGCCTGTGGTAAGACATTTTCTTTAAGAAGCCACTTAACTAAACACAAACGTATTCATACTGGAGAGAAACCATATCACTGTGATATCTGTGGTAAATCATTCTCTGAAGGAAGTACCTTAACTAAACACAAGCGTATTCATACAGGAGAGAAACCATATCAGTGTGATATCTGTGGTAAATCCTTCACTTCAGGAAGTAACTTGACAACTCACAAACACATTCATACAGGCCGATAGCTTAACTCTACACAAATGTATTGTGTTAGGAGCAATGTTACATAACATTTTTGTAAAATCAATCTCCCATAAAAATAAAAAAAACAGAATTCCTGTTAAATACATGGATGAGTAGCCATATCAGAGTTCAGAGTTTCTCTGTGAGAAAAAGGCTTATATAAATGATAAATGTATCATTGGAAATATAACCATGTGATTGCAAACCCATTTTATATAACCACAGCTATATTACATTTGCAACACGATTTGCTACTGTGATCATCATCATCATCATCATCATTTTAAAATCCACGTTTTGATGCTTGCATGTGTCAAATGGAATTCATTGAGGCAGGTTTTCAATGGCTGGATACTCTTCCTGTCACCAACTTTCACTTGTCTGTAAGTAAGGGAATATTTCCCCATGGTGGTCATATCTTCAATGAATATTGGAAATGAATAGTACCATTCATATGACTGGCACTCATTTACAACTATCACACGATATTAAGACAAGGAGGCACACACACACACACATTATATATGAAGGACGTCTTTCAGTTTCTCTCTACTTAATCCAGTCACAGGGCTTGGTTGGCCTGTGGCTACAGTGGAAGACGAATACCACTTCAAAGTGCCATGCAGAAGGACTGAAACTGAAAACCGAGTGTTGGGAAGCCAACTTAACCGCACAGCCATGCCTGTCCCTGTTATTCTTGATAAAAACATTCTTTCAGAATATTACTACAGAAGGACTATGTAGCATATTTTCAGATGGAAGGGAAGAGACTATCGGTTCATTGGACATTGAGAGTAAATAACTGCTCTGAACAAATGATCATCATCAGCTTTATTTTGTATCCGAGAGTTTAATTTCTTCTTTGCTTCTCTCATTCGTTTGTGGTGATGGCGTTGATGACTCTAGACTGATTCTTGCATAGAAGAGTCATTGGTATTGGTTGCATGGCAATGTTGATGGAAGATGAGGTTGATTTTTGTTGCCTCTTTCTCTTCTGATGGCTCCAAAGATTTCGGTTCTGATGGTGATGAAACACCACCACTTGGTATGCTCTCAGGCTTGTGTTTCAAACCATAAACCCTGATTCTTCAATAAAATTGGTTTACTCTTAAATTATTCTACTGTTATTTAATATATCTGTAGTGGATCTTGTATGCATGAAGTGGATTCAATCCACCATAGTGTTAATTTAAATTAACACTGCAACAGAACTTTTCCCACGGTGGAACAATAGTTTTTCTCTGACAGCAGTTTCGCATTTTCCAGATGCCTTATCAGGGGAAAAATCCAGGTGGAATATTGAAGAATAATGGGGTGATCAAAACGGGACAACGGATGTAAAACAAACAAAGTAAGGGGTTAATTTAGTTAAGTTTTATTTGTTAAATGCTGTTGTTCGGAATTTTCTGCAGAAAATAGTCTGTGATGGTGAGTGGGGTGGCACTAGGATTGTGGCTTTAAAACCAAGGGGGCAGCAGCCTGAAAAAGCTTGGGAAGCACTGCTATAAAGTATACCATATACAGCAGTATATAGTTATTGGATACACCAATTTTACTTATTAAGTGCATTCCTGGAAGCTATTGTTTTCATCTTATATCTCATACACAAAATGTAGCAACAAAAATCAGTGCTGGCCACAATTTCTAGAGAATATCTGTAGAGATAACCTTATTTGTTGGCACTCCGTCGCTTACGATGTCGAGGGTTCCAGTTGATCCGATCAACGGAACAGCCTGCTCGTGAAATTAACGTGCAAGGGGCTTAACACTCCACAGACACGTGTACCCTTAACGTAGTTGCCGGGGATATTCAGCGTGACACAGTGTGACAAGGCTGACCCTTTGAATTACAGGCACAACAGAAACAGGAAGTAAGAGTGAGAGAAAGGTGTGGTGGAAGAGTACAGCAGGGTTCGCCACCATCCCCTGCCGGAGCCTCGTGGTGCTTTAGGTATTTTCGCTCAATAAACACTCAGAACGCCCGGTCTGGGAATCGAAACCGCGAGCCCGCTGCCCTAACCACTGGGCCATTGCGCCTCCACCGAGATAACCTTAACAAAGTAATGTAAAAGCACATTGTTAATGCAGTAGAATGTGGGATTGACTTATAAAAACGTTTAGTATATTATGCTTGCATAACAGAATACCACAAGTCATTATTATTTATGTACCAGCTTCCAGGAATGCATTTAATATGATGTCTCGTATACAAAATGTAGCAACAAAAATCAGTGCTGACCATAATTTCTATAGAATATCTGTAGAGATCAGAAGTCGGCAAGCAGTCAGGAATGTTAGCACACAGATGGACGAAATGCCGTTTAGCATCTTGTCTAGTGTGCCAACGATTCTGCCAACTCGCCTCAAATTATTACCCACTGAAATACGTAAATTTCCCCCAACTTCGGAATTGTGCTTTTAAACCCCTAACTGTGTAAAGTGCCTCTGGAACCCTTAACTGTATTAAGAGCCTCAGGACTTATTGAGAGACTGCTGTTAAAAGTAGAGTTATTTCCCCTGTTACTTAATTACTAAATCTTCGGTTGTTTCACACACATCTACGTAACTTGATCAGTTCCACTTTACAACTGATATTTAACGGGATCCAATTAAATCCACATGATTGGTAATTAACTGTGTAAAGAAAGAGATACAGCATTCATTATTACGTTGATCTACATCAACTTTTGTTATAAAAACCTAGAAATTCCCTCGAAACTGTTATTGTCCAGTCTGATTTAAGTTCAGACGTCTCGATCGCATCGTCACATTTTCCTCTTTAGCTTTATATACTAATTATGTAAGTATTACATTTATATAAACACTTATATTGTATATATATGTCATGTTGATACATTTCTTTCTTATGATTTCGTATTACACTTGAAATAGCCTGACATCTCCGAAAGAAGAAATCATTTTCGTCTTTAATAAACGTAAAATAATTTGTATATACACACAGTCACAGATCTGTGTGTATATGTTTACATGTATGTCTGTGTATAAATAAATAAAAATATATATCTATATATATATATACTGCTGGTATATAAAAATGTATTTTCTGAAATTGCAAATTATTTAAAATATAAATATATAATTTTCAACAGAGAGAATTTATCAAAATAGAGAACAAATGAAGTTTGAAGTTAAGTTTAAAAATAAATGTGATACTTATACTCTGGAATGGTGTCGAATTTGTTCCAATAACTTTCCGAAGAATTCATCCTTAAATTCATAACGCCACATGCATATATTTGTGTGTGTGTGTCTGCATTTGTCCCCCCAACCTAAGTCGCTTGACAACCGATGTTGCATTGTTAACGTCTCCGTAACGTAGCAGTTCGGCAAAAGAAACCGATAGAGTACGTACTAGTCTTACAAAGAATAAGTCCTGGGGATCGATTTCTTTGACTAAAATCCTTGAAGACTGCTCCATCATGGCTGTAGCCAAATGACTGAAGTAAAAGAGTAAAAAAATATATAGATATAGATAGAGGGAGAGAGAGTGTTCAAATTTAGTGAAAACAAAAGATAAAGAAAGGTGAGAGAAGGGGACAACAGGTATGTGTATTAGTTTAATGCTCTGGAAGAATGGAAAAGTCATTGATGTTTCGAGGCTACACTCTTCGGTAGAAAGGATTAAGAGGGGGGGGGGATGAAAAACGATGATAAGTGTGTGAATCAGAGAGTGAAATAAAATCATAATTAACTGACCCTCCTGTATTTTCTTTTACCCAAAGCCAGGAACTTTTTACATCACCTTGTACATATACACCTATCAGTCTTGTAAATGGAAGACTATATTGGTTAAGTTCATTTGTTCACATGAAGGAATATATCTACAGTTTATGAGTGTAGAAATAAAGTAAAATTTCACTGTTGTATCTCGACTTATTAAGTAACCCCTCCTTCTTATTCACTTCCTCTATTATTTCAGGACATCAGACGACGTTGACAGAAGCGAATTCTTCACTTCAGATGTATCATCTATATTAGCTTTTAAGGATTCAAGGAGGTTGTTATACAGAGATATAATCCATGCTGAACTATTGTGAAATATTTCTTCTGAACTGCAATTTATAAATTTCTCAACTTCAGCATCTGGAATGTGTGTGAGATGCTTTTGTGTTCTACATAATCATGGACAAATTTATGAAGGAGTTCACAGCATCTTTAGATACCAACAAAGATCTCATTTGGTGGAAGTATAGGAAAGGCATGTTCATTGTGATTAAACTATATATATATTAAAGAAAGAACAGTAAAAATATTCTCAATATCTATGTATTCTGGTGATAGAGAAAAACTCATGGGAATATGAATTATATAAGAAGCTGAAAGGATTGATATCTTTTTCTTGGGAAATGCCAAAAGTAACAGGAAAATCATCATACGACTGTGATATCTGTAAAAAGTCCTTCTCTCAAAAGTGTAACCTTAAGACGCACGAATGCATTCATACAGGAGAGAAGCCATTTCACTGTGATATCTGTGGTAAATCATTCTCTCAGACAGGTGGTTTAACTGCTCACAAACGTAGTCATACAGGTGATAAACCTTATCATTGTGATATATGTGATAAATCATTCTCTCATACAGGTAGCTTAACTACACACAAATATATTCATACTGGAGAGAAACCATATCACTGTGATATCTGTGGAAAATTATTCTCTCAAAATGATACCTTAGCAAAACATAAACGTATTCATACAGGAGAGAAACCATATCACTGTGATACTTGTGGCAAGTCCTTCTCTCAGACAGGTACTCTAACAAGACACAAACGTATTCATACAGGAGATAAACCGTATCATTGTGATGTCTGTGGTAAATCATTTTCTCATACTGGTAATTTAACTATACACAAATATATTCATACAGGAGACAAACCATATCGCTGCGATATCTGTGGTAAATCATTCTCTCAGACAGGCAGCTTAACTACACACAAGTACACGCATACAGGTGAGAAGCCATATCACTGCGATATCTGTGGTAAATCATTCTCTCAAACCAGTCACTTATCTGCTCACAAGTATATTCATACAGGAGAGAAACCATATTGCTGTGATGTCTGTGGCAAAGCATTCTCAGAAGGAAGTAAATTAACTAAACACATACGTAGTCACACAGGAGACAAACCCTTTCCCTGTAACATCTGTGGTAAATCATTCTCTGATGGAGCTGTCTTGACCAAACACAGACACATTCATACAGGAGAGAAACCATATCAGTGTGACATTTGTGGTAAATCATTCTCACGTAGTGGTGATTTAGCTAAACACAGACGTGTTCATTTAGAGATAGAAACCATAATGCTATGATGATTATCATCCAGTATTTTAAATCTGGGACTTGTCCCCGTTAACAGGTGTGGCTGGATCTACCTTGATGCCATAGCAACCACCCTCACTTCTCAAACCAACCTTCCCAATCTCTTCCTCCACCTGTCCTCTATTATTTCAGGACATCAGACAACATTGACAGAAGAGAATTCTTCACTTCAGATGTATCATCTATATTAGCTTTTAAGGATTCAAGGAGGTTGTTATACAGAGATATAATCCATGCTGAACTATTGTGAAATATTTCTTCTGAACTGCAATTTATAAATTTCTCAACTTCAGCATCTGGAATGTGTGTGAGATGCTTTTGTGTTCTACATAATCATGGACAAATTTATGAAGGAGTTCACAGCATCTTTAAATACCAACAAAGATCTCATTTGGTGGAAGTATAGGAGAGGCATGTTCATTGTGATTAAACTATATATATATTAAAGAAAGAACAGTAAAAATATTCTCAATATCTATGTATTCTGGTGATAGAGAAAAACTCATGGGAATATGAATTATATAAGAAGCTGAATGGATTGAAATCTTTTTCTTGGGAAATGCCAAAAGTAACAGGAAAATCATCATACGACTGTGATATCTGTAAAAAGTCCTTCTCTCAAAAGTGTAACCTTAAGACGCACGAATGCATTCATACAGGAGAGAAGCCATTTCACTGTGATATCTGTGGTAAATCATTCTCTCAGACAGGTGGTTTAACTGCTCACAAACGTAGTCATACAGGTGATAAACCTTATCGTTGTGATATCTGTGGAATATTATTCTCTCAAAAAGATAACCTAGCAAAACATAAACGTATTCATACAGGAGAGAAACCATATCACTGTGATACTTGTGGCAAGTCCTTCTCTCAGACAGGTACTCTAACAAGACACAAACGCATTCATACAGGAGATAAACCATATCACTGTGATATCTGTGGTAAATCATTTTCTCATACTGGTAATTTAACTATACACAAATATATTCATACAGGAGACAAACCATATCGCTGCGATATCTGTGGTAAATCATTCTCTCATACAAGTAGGTTAACTACACACAAGTACATGCATACAGGTGAGAAGCCATATCACTGCGATATCTGTGGTAAAGCATTCTCTCAAAACAGTCACTTATCTGCTCACAAACTAATTCATACAGGGGAGAAACCATATTGCTGTGATGTCTGTGGCAAAGCATTCTCAGAAGGAAATAAATTAACTAAACACATACGTAGTCACACAGGAGACAAACCCTATCCCTGTCATATCTGTGGTAAATCATTCTCTCAGACAGGTAGCTTAACTATACACAAGTACACGCATACAGGAGAGAAACCACATCAGTGTGATATCTGTGGTAAATCATTCTCTCAAACCAGTCACTTATCTGCTCACAAGTATATCCATACAGGGGAGAAACCATATCCCTGTGATATCTGTGGCAAAGCATTCTCAGAAGGAAGTAAATTAACTCAACACAAACGCATTCATACAGGCGAGAAACCATATCAGTGTGATATCTGTGAAAAATCTTTCTCACGTAGTGGTGATTTAGCTAAACACAGACGTGTTCATATTGAGATGGAAACCATAATGCTATGATAGCTGTAATAAATCTTTTTCTCAAAAAGCTAATTAACGTGTGTATGCATTTCTGCAGAAAAATAACAAATGATATCAAAAATCACTCCAGAATATTAACAGAATTTACATAAATGTATATTTAAGGGAAACAAAATATATAGGTGTGATAACAATCTTCAAATGTTATATTTTATATAACCACGTCTGTATCTACACTGGTATATGAACATAACACTGTCATCATCATCATTGTTTAACGTCCACCTTCCATGCTAGCATGGGTGAGATGGCGTGACAGGGGCTGGTCAGGCAGATGTCTGCACCAGACTTCTGTGACTGTCATATTTTGAACAAAAGTATTACTTAAATGGAATATATAAATAAAAGTATTTATTTGTATATTTGGTCTTACATATCTGCTGAAGGAAAAATAGATGCTTTGGATGTCTCTAGGCCATGATAATATATACATGTATCTAATATATATATCTTCTGGATTTTATATCAATTGTTTCCTTTTTATTCTGGTTTAAATTTTATAATGTATGCTTCCCATCAAAAGAATAATTCTATTTATAGTACGGTTCCTTCCCAATTTGATGGGTAGACTGAATGTTCATTTACAAGTACCACTGCAACATTAACTTTTAAACGGCAGGAAAGGTTTGCATGAGTGTACAGTAATACCTCACTTTACAAGGACCCACTTTATGAGACCCAGGATTTACAAGCTTTTCTGAGTTTTACTTTCTGTTTACGAGATTTTGCTTTATGAACGTTCTCCAAGAACAAATTAACTCATATATCGAGACATTACTGTATCTTGTAAACAGGTACAAAAAATAACAACACAACAAAAGGTATCTCTTTTTCTAAAGGACAATTCTTATATTTATTTTCATTTCAAACAAATTTTAAAAATTTATAATCCTCGTTAGTCTCTCGCACAATAAAACTTACAATACCATTATGAATGAGTGTCATAAAGTATTTGTTTCCATTTGCAATCAGTGGATGGAGAAGAATCTGTACACTTTTCCCATTTAGAGCTGGTTGAAGCATCAGTTTTTTTTTTCTCTGCTGTGTAGAGTGTCATCACCATCTGATGATGAAGGAAGGTCAGAAAAAAAGAAAAGAACTTCATCGCTGTATAAATCTTCTGTTTGCAACCCGATTTCTGGTTTTGATAGGGCCGCCTATGCTTAGGCACATGTGAGGCAGTAGACAGTCAGGCATCAATTAATGATGAAACACCAGTTGATGGTGTCCAGAAATTAACATCTACATAAAGTGGTTGGTATAATTTGTGAATTACCACCATCGTCAATGTTTTAATATTCATTCTGCATGCAAAGTGGTGAGCTGAAATGTTAGCATGCCGGGCGAAATGCTTAATGGTATTTCGTCTGTCTTTATGTTCTGAGTTCAAATTACGCTGAGGTCAACTTTGCCTTTCATCTTTTCAGGGTTGATAAATTAAGTACCAGTGGTGTACTGGGGTTGATCTAATCGACTGGCCCCTCTCACAAAATTTCAGGCCTTGTACCTAGAGTAGAAAAGAATATTCATTCTACATGTAAGGCGGCAAACTGGCTGAAACGTTAGGATGCCAGGCGAAATGCTTAGCGGTATTTTGTCTGTCTTTACGTTCTGAGTTCAAATTCGATGGTGGTTTCAACAGTTTCAAGAGAGGGGGTATCTGTGTAACGGAAAAAGTCCAGGACGACCACAAGTTTCAGGAAATAAAAGTTGATTGTGAGTAAATACTTGTGACTTAGCGGGAGTTTTTCTATTGCTTTTCCTTATCAAAATATAGCGTAATGAAATTGGTTCATTCTTTTTGAATACCCCTGTATAATTCAACGTTAGGTGAAACAAAATCAGCCTAGGACATGCACAGGTGTCTTACTACAGAGGAAACACATGGCTAAAGCAAGACAGAGGGACATGCACAAGTATCTTGCTATAAAAGAAATACATGGCTATCATGATCAACGTTTCATGCAGTGTGCATTGTTGCATGTTTCTTTAAGCTATCACTTCTGGTAAACGATTTCCCACATATTTCACAAGGATGCGGTCTTTCTCCGGTATGTGTTCTTCTGTGAACTATTAGATTTGAATTATAAGAAAAAGATTTACCACATATTTCACAACACAGTTTTTCTCCAGTGTGGATTTTTTTGTGTTGTGACAAGACATTATTATTGGAGAAAGATTTGCCGCAGATGTTACATTTAAAGGATTTCCCTCCAGTATGTGTCCTTCTGTGAGCAGAAAGATAAGATTTATGAAAGAAACTTTTCCCACATATTTCACAGTAACAAGTTTTCTCTCCACTGTGTATTCTCTTATGGACAGAAAGATTGAAATTATTAGAGAAATATTTGTTACATATTTCACAATGACTGAGTTTTTCTCCAGTGTGTGTTCTTCTGTGTCTTTTTAAAGAATTATTCAAACTAAAAGACATTCCGCATATCTCACAGACAAATGGTTTTTCTCCAGTGTGTGTTGTTTTGTGTCTTTTTAAAGAATAATTCAAGCTAAACGACTTCCCACAAATCACGCAGAGAAAAGCTTTTTCTCCGGTGTGTGTTCTTTTGTGTCCAACAAGATTGGCATTGTTAGAGAAAGATTTGCCACAAATTTCACAACAATATGGTCTTTCCCCAGTATGGGTCCTGTTGTGTATTTTTAATTTACTACTACACATAAATGCTTTCCCACATATTTCACAGTGGAAGGGTATTTGTCCAGTATGGGCCCTGTCATGTAGTTTTAACTTACTACTAGATATAAATGCTTTTCCACATATTCTACAGTGATACGGTTTCTCTCCTGTATGAGTCCTGTTGTGCTCTTTTAAGTGACAACTAGTTACAAATGCTTTTCCACATATTTCACAGTGATAAGGTTTTTCTCCAGTATGGATCCTTTTATGTGTTTTTAACTGAATATTAGACACAAATGATTTTCCACAAACTTCACAGCAGAAGGGTTTTTCTCCAGTATGAATCCTGTTGTGTATTTTCAAATTTGTTCTCGACACAAAAGTATTTCTGCATATTTCACAGTGATAGAGTTTTTTCCCAGCGTGTGTTTTTATGTGTTGTGTTAAATTACTTTTAGAGCCAAATGCTTTTCCACATATTTCACAGGGATAAGGTTTTTCTCCCGTATGAGTTCTGTTATGTATTTTTAATTGACTACTACACACAAACGACTTGCCGCATATTTCACACTGATATGGTTTTTTCCTATTGTGCATTTCTTTGTGTTCGAAGATTTCCTGTTCTAAAGAGAAAAGTTTCCCACAAACATCACATTTATGTTTCGTAATATTTACCTGGAACAATCGTTTAGTAAATGTTTCCCCATGTAGAGATTTCTCATATTTCTCCGTGTCCCTAACTGTATTTGTATTGTTAAAAACAGTTGTGTTAGACGTATTGAAGTCCTTAACGTCCTCCATGTTCATTCACGAATTCTTCGAAGCTGGAGTACGTCTGTGAGTTAATTACGGTTTAGCTTTTTGTCACTAATATCAAGAAGGTCTGTTTAATTGCGTGGAACTACAACGATCGTTCCATGTATACATATTACTTAGCAGCAGAAAAACTGTTGCCGACTGGGTCCCTATATCCATGTAGAGGCAATCAATTTCTATTTACGTATTGTCAAAGTACTCGATACAAATAAGCGTGTGTGTATATATGTGGATCTAGATATTAACCTATGTGTGTGTGTGCTGCTGAATGTAGTTTAGCAATGCGAAATGGCACAAGACAACGATAGATGGATAGTTAACTCTACAACGGATTCTTTGTTTCTTAAGAACCACAGAAAACGATTTAACTCTCGGACAAACAGGCTCGTAGGTTCAATACCTTCTTTAACTCTGTGTGTTAATTAGTGAGAGAGATCCTATTAAATTGTGACAGTTGTTTACGCTGGTGAGTAGAAGAAAAGTCCACAGTTTGTGATGTGTTTTGCCAATCCAAATAATTTGTGTTTTCGCTTTGAAATCCAAACGAAAAGTGTGTCAGCAAAAGTTGAATGATTTGTTGGTCGTTAAAAGTTATTTACTGTCTTCTTCCTGTAAATTAGGGAACAATTAACGATGTTATTTTTGTGATGAAATGAAATATCAATCATGAAGGTAATGGAAATCACCGATCCAGGAACACGCGGAGGTTCTCTTACCTTAGCCACAATTATTAACGTTTACTTTAACTTGAGATAATTACTACAGAAAACATTAATAAAATTGCTCCCCTTGTTTCAATGACATCGGTGACATACGTAAAAAATCCTGTATGTAATTTGATTTATACAGACATACGTACTACATACATATAATCAAGCAATATATTCCTGGTAATGTCATATAATCAGGAGGCGCAATAGCCCAGTGGTTAGGGCAGCAGACTCGCGGTTTCGATTCCCAGACCGGGCGTTGTGAGTGTTTATTGAGCGAAAACACCTAAAGCTCCACGAGGCTCCGGCAGGGGATGGTGGCGAACCCTGCTGTACTCTTTCACTACAACTTTCTCTCACTCTTTCTTCCTGTTTCTGTATTTCAAACATGAATTGCTTGATGAATCCGAGTTTGATGTGCAAAGGGTGGAAAATGATCTTATTTCACTCAACTAAAGGTTCTTCCAATATATTGGCAGTTCTACATGGAGCCATATTTGCTCAAAGCAGCCAGTCTGTCTTAACATAGTGGTTTACTCGGTCTCTACTGTCTCACATGCAAGAAAATGCATGCGTATTTAGTATAACCAGATCGCTGTCCCATGAAAAAATTCACCATCCTTAAGTCAACGCAGAAGATCCATTTATGATCATGATACAATATCTTCTCTAAAACCAACTTAATTTCTTCATATTTTCCCTTCAGAGGTGTTGAGTGGCCGAGTGGAACAGAGCCATACATATTTCCATTGTACAACAATATATATTTTAAATTACGCTTAGAGTTGTCTATGAAAAGACGCCATTCCTTTGGTTTGTATTCCTCAATGCCAGGTTTATTAAGAAGCCCACTGACATCTCTGCAGTAAACCAGCTCTTCCTCTTTTGTGAAGAAAGAAAGGAACTCTTCATGCCAACTCCAATAGCAGGCTATATGGACACCATTCTCTGGAAGATTATTTTCTTTCAGTCGGGAAGCCAACAGTTCTGCAGAGTTTGACAGAAGTACTCACCAAGAGGAATGGAGAGGCAAAGCTCCACCTGCGGGTGCTAGTTCAGGCACAACCTTATGCAATTCCCTTTAGACACAATAATCACCTTATGGGATATCTATTGAATGACTTAGCTCCAAGCCTGTCTTTGAAGCAATTTGATGGATTTCAATTGGTCTAAGTTGCAACAGTTTTGACCACTGCACCATGCTGGCTGTTCTAACTATAACCAGTTACAGCCCAGTCTTCAGAAACTGGATGGTTACAATGTACGGCTGTATACATTTCATGGTCAAACTGAATGGCTACCCATCATAATTTTTTCAATTTACGGAGTCGCTCTGCCGAGGATAACACTCCTCTGTTTTTACTTTATTTTTGGCCTTGGACCTTGGCTGTGGAGGCTAGAGGTGTCCAAGAGATACGCTGCTTGACCTAGGACACAAGATAGCAGTGTGTGCATACAAGAACAATGTGGCTGTTATGGTGTTGAGACACATCAGGTACCGAAATGATCAGCACCATTCTGGGAGAATAACAGGAATATGCATTGACTGGGAGAGGTGTTTGTGGGTCGCAACTAACACCTGGAGAGGTAGGTCAGAGTAGAAGTGAGGGTTCCTTTGTTGGATAGTAAATGTGCTTGAGGTCAGGTTCGAACAAGGTTCACAGGTGGATAAAAGCGAGGAAGAAGTTGCAATCTGAGTGGCCAGTGTCATCTAGGACTTCAACTGAGAGAGAAATGGGGAATCTGCAGTCTTAATGACCAAGTGAGGACATTTTAAACACACAAAATTTGAGAGAAAATCCTTTTACAAGAATATATTTTTGTTGATTTAACTTTATTTAAAATTTAATTTTTCAAGTAATTGTGAATTTTATAAACATCTATTATATTTCTTTATTGACACTTCTTTAATCATAATTGTGTTTGAAAAAGAAATTAAAAAAAAAAAAAATTGTACTGCAGGCACTTTGAAATCTGGTGTTTAAAAAAGAATTGTCTTTAGAGGTTTTTGTAAATAATTATATTTTATATTGTAGTAGATATAGCAGCGCAGACATGGATGTGTAGTTAAAAAGGAAAGTACAGCAAGATAGATTTGCCAGCAGATAGGAAACCCAGGTCAAGACCAAACAGGTGATGGTTGGATGACATCCATAGATGGAGTTGGTTATGCTTTGGAATCCAGTCAGAAAGTTTAATGATAGTTGCATTTGACAGGATCCAGTTCAGTAATGGGTAGAATAGAATGGCAGATGGATGGATCATGGCTGCATAGTTTCTCTTCTTTATATGAAAACATTTGTGTTAAGCTAAATCACAACTACAACAGAATGGAGTATCACGCATACTACACCGATGTGGTTTCTTAGCCGTATATATGTGTTTTTGTTTATTTAAGACAACTCCAAAAGAAAATGATTCACCAGAAACATCACAGTGATATCCTTTCTATCCTGTGTGAATGCATTTGTGCCTAGATAAGCCTCCTGCCTGAGAGAAAA
The DNA here is from genome assembly GCF_046866305.1 of Octopus bimaculoides. Lineage (NCBI taxonomy): Eukaryota > Metazoa > Mollusca > Cephalopoda > Octopoda > Octopodidae > Octopus > Octopus bimaculoides. Next base: position 1,766,699 of record NC_142954.1, read on the forward strand.
ATTTACCACAGATATCACAGTGATATGGTTTCTCTCCTGTGTGAGTACGTTTATGTCTAGTTAAGTCACTACTTCTAGCAACTGATTTACCACAGATATCACAGTGATATGGTTTGTCTCCAGTATGAATGCGTTTGTGTCTAGTCAAATCACTACACCCAGCAAACAATTTACCACAAATATCACAATGATATGGTTTCTCTCCTGTATGAATGCGTCTGTGTCTTACTAAAAAATCAATTTGAGAGAATGTTCTACCACAAATATCACAGTGATACGGTTTGTCTCCAGTATGAGTGCGATTGTGTCGTGTTAAAGCACCACTTTCAGAGAATGATTTACCACAGATATCACAGTGATATGGTTTTTCTCCTGTATGAATGCGTTTGTGTCTTGTCAAGAAATCACTTTGAGAGAATGCACTACCACAGATATCACAGTCATATGGCTTATCTCCTGTATGAGTACGGTTGTGTCTTGTTAAAGCCCCACTTTCGGAAAATAATTTACCACAGATATCACAGTGATGAGCTCTCTCTCCTGTATGAATGCGTTTGTGGTAAGTTAAGAGACTTTTTTGAGAGAATGATTTGCCACAGATATCACAGTGATACGGTTTCTCTCCTGTATGAATGAGTTTGTGAGAAGTTAAGTTATGATTTACAGAGAATGATTTTCCGCAGATGTCACACTGATATGGTTTTTCTCCTGTGTGAGTACGTTTGTGTTTAGTCAAGTTACTACCCCCAGCAAACGACTTACCACAGATATTACAGTGAAATGGTTTCTCTCCAGTATGAATGAGTATGTGAGTTTTCAGATTAGATTTTTGAGAGAACGACTTGTGACAGATATCACAGTCATATGAATTTTCTGTTCCTTTCAGCATTCTTCAAGATAAATATATAAATTTTTTTCAATTTCTCAGAAAACTACTCTTACTCTATCACATGGATATTACGGGTGTTTTTCCTTCTTTATTTTAAAATTTTTTAATCACAATGAATATGTCTCAGCTAGAATTTCTTCAAATGAGATCTTCATAGCTATATAACAACGCTGTGTACTCCTATATAAATTTGTCCAAGCTTATTTAAAATACAGAATCATCTGCTACATATTCCAGACAGTGAAGCTGAGAAATTTCTCAAGTAATTCCTGTTCAGAAGAAATATTTCACATTAATTCTTTGCAGATTTATGTAAATGGGATTTTCATCTGTTTTGTACAATATCTTCCTTTAACCTTGAATTGATGACGGTGATAATGATGTATTAGAAGTTCTTCTGGCAATGTCATCCGATGTTCTGAAATGAAGAAACAGAATAAGGTATAGAGAATACTTAAAAAGATGTGATTCAACATTGGAAATTTTACTTTAATTTCTATATTGGCAAACTGTAAATAAGAAACCAAGTTTTCTATGTTAGTGGAATCTTTGGAAGATAGATTCAAAAGAAGGCCTAAGTGGTGACGGCTAACCAGAAGATGCAGTATAGAGAAGTTACATAAGATAGTATTGATTGGTGATACATGGTACTACCAACCACAGTTTAACATGCATCAAAATGAGGGTAATTATAGAAACTGGTATATATATATACATATCAGTGGTGACTGTTGTTTGCTGCTTGCAACAGCTACTGTTGGCATGCCAACTCGCGTGCGTTCTCTCAATCTCTTTCGCGTCCTTTCCCACTTCCCTAACACAACATTTTTTACGGAGACTGCCGAATTGATGTAAATAAAGAGATGACAGAAAAAAGGATTAGTATCGAAAGATCGCCATTTTTTTTAACCGAAAATATTTCTCTCACGTGTTTTAAGTCCGGACTGGGGTGGTGAGAGTGACAAAAAAAAAAATCATAAATTTTCAAAATCTTTTTTCTTTTTTCCATGAAAAGATGCTTTCCATCATTCCGAAGACTGTGTTAAAAAAAAAATTGGAAAAAATCGCCGTCAAAACGGAGAGATTCCAACTTATATGGACCGTCTAAACCAAAACTCCCCCACCCCACCCCCTTCCAAAAAATTTTGCCTACAAATTTCTTTGTCGTCGTATTCTGCACCATTTGAAAGGTATTTGTATAAAATTTCGTTAAAGAATACCCATTTTCAGCAAAGTTGAGTGTGGAGAATGTCGGGTCTTGTGAATATTCCGAAACTCCTCTCAACTCATCGGAAACATCTTTACATACTCTCTATCTACAGGATCGAAGCGGTTATTTGTTGCAAAAATTCGTTAAAAAGTATCCATTTCTTTTTTTCTGGAAGCAACAAAGTCGGGTCGGGTCGGGGCTGGGCTGGGGTGTACACCTACCTCATTACGTAGTAATATCGTTCTGACATTAAACGAAGATATCTCTCATAATGGTACCTCACTTTTTTTTATCAGTTTCTCTCCAAAACATCCACAAAAATACATGCGTGTCCGCACACATATTATCTAGCAATACATTACTAGTTATGGCGTACGAATATTGCGTGCATTTTTCCTCACTGATGGACAACTTACTGGAAATATATATTAACATGTGCATTCCCAGAACACATACACACATATTAATAATACTTACTTAGATCCCAATAAGAAAGACGTCACTGCATATTCAAGTAGTCGTTCTATGAAAGTATATAAATAATACTTAGATACCAACATAGGCACAGTGTAAAATAGGTCACAGTGTTCTCTGCGATTTAACTGTTAGTTACCAGTTACCAGTCATGAATACTCAATTGGTGCCCGTTAAATAAGAGTTACGAAGATGAGATGCTTGTGAAACTGGAGCACAAAGGGCACTGACTCTAGCGCTGTTCCGGTGTAGCGCTTTCACAATACGTTCATTCATTTTATTTCCCGTTAACTTCAGATTACGAGAAGACAGTGGAGGCGCAATGGCCCAGTGGTTAGGGCAGCGGACTCGCGGTCATAGGATCGCGGTTTCGATTCCCAGAGCGGGCGTTGTGAGTATTTATTGAGTGAAAACACCTAAAGCCCCGCGAGGCTCCGGCAGGGGATGGTGGCGAACTCTGCTGTACTCTTCCACCACAACTTTCTCTCACTCTTTCTTTCTGTTTCTGTTGTACCTGTAATTCAAAGGGCCAGTCTTGTCACACACACTGTGTCACGCTGAATATCTCCGAGAACTACGTTAAGGGTACACGTGTCTGTGGAGTGCTCAGCCACTTGCACGTTAATTTCACGAGCAGGCTGTTCCGTTGATCGTAAGCGACGGATATTTCTCTGATATTCAAATGACGTTTGCTAATTTTTCACCCAATATCTCACTTATTTCTATTTGAAATGTTATTTCGATCATTCCAGCATATTTCTAAGGTTGTTCATAAAAAAATTCCAGTTAATAGAATTATGGCAGGTAATGGGTTAAAGCTCCGTGGCTCAACAGCGTGACACTGGAATTGCCATGGCAACAAATGGCTTCGGCTTCCGCTCGGGAGGACAATGGACTTGTTTGATTGGCTAAAATTACGGAGATTTAATTGCTTCTAACTTTATTATTATCAATTTCCCGGAAAAATTAATGCAGTTGTCTTTATCAGCAAGTAAGACTACATCGAAAGTACGTTTTCTGAACATTTTCAGGCTAACATTTGACAACATACGAATAACTGGAAGAAATGAAAAGATCCGCTCTGAATAATAAATAATTATCTTTGAGAAGCACCATTCCATTTACAGAAGCTTCTTTTCCTGCTGCTAAGTATATTCAACCTTAACCGTTTTATTCAACTGAGCATCCAGGGAATTAAGTGCCACTATATCTCCCGGTATCTCTTCAGTAAGTCGCATATTTTATGTTCTTGATGCTTATATAAATACCGTTTCCTTGTCGATACTGGGACAGCATTCACCCTAATTACAGAAATTACTCAAAACACATCTACTCAGTCCAAAACATTTATGTTACTCAATGAGTTCCACTTTACAATTGATATTCAGTTGGAGATCGAAATAAATATACGTGGTTGGTAATTAACTGTGTAAAATAACGTTTAAATCACAGAGCATGTTGTGACATATTCTACACTGGGTCCTATATTAATTAATATTTAAATATTATTATATACTGTCATAGAACGACTACTTGAAAATATAATTAGATCTGAGTAAATATTATCGGAATCGTTGACACGCCGAGCAAAGTGCTTAGCGACATTTTGTCCATCCTTACGTTCTGAGTTCAAATTCCGCCTAGATCGCCTTTCACCCTTTCGGAATCGATGAGATAAGTAACAGTCGAGCCCTGGTTGGGTCCATGAAATTGATTTGTCCCCTTCCCCAAAATTTCAGGTCATGTGCCCTTAGTAAAAATGATAATACATAAATACACGCACATCTCGCACACACACACACACACATCTGTTAATATATATTATCAGTTGTCCATAAGTCAGAAAAAGTATAGAATATATTACTGGATGCATGCCATAGCCGGTAAGATATTATTTGCCTTTACACACACACACACAGTTTGTGGTATATGTTTCAATTTACGTACATCTTTTAAGTTTGATGCGTTCAGTAAGATAAAAAAAAAAGGTGGGGGGAAATGGACACTGGGAACCACTGGTAAAGACCATTCTCCGAGGTACCCTGGGTACTGTCAGATGATGGACAGGGGGGTAAAACCCTGTAGTTATGCCAAAGTATCTTAGTTGAATTAGGCATTATGTTCCTAAACGAAACTTAGCAACCCACGAGATTCATTCTTTATTAATTGGTTCTCCTCGAATTTGTTGCTTTTCTATCGAAAACTATTTTACAAACTGACGATATTTATTTAGTGTAGCAGCTTGTTGACATCACATGCTGCTGTTTTCATTGTTAATCAAATGTCAGTCCATTTTAGAATCACATTAACATAAATTATGTTAAATTTTATTAATTTTGCATGTATTTTGAATTGCATTATAATGCTATAACACGTATTTAACTCTTTAGCATTTAAACTCGTCGTATCAGGCCAAAATATGTGACTTGTTTTATGTTCAAACTGAACGAATCCGGCCTCTTACACTTACTCCTCAATGTCATTTTAAAAACGAGTAATCATATCAGCGAAATTTGTGTGTGTGTGTGTGTGTGGAGGGGGGCTAATGTAGTTTCACACCTCTCTTTGTAAAAAGGGAGTTTTTTTAAACAATTTTTTTCGGATTCCTACGTTTTAGATGTCGGAGATTACGAATATAAAAAAAAAAAAGAAAAAAAAAATTATGGAACGACCTGATATAATATTGCAGCTACTCTTTTACTTGTTTCAGTCATTTGACTGCGGCCATGCTGGAGCACCGCCTTTAGTCGAGCAAATCGACCCCAGAGCTTATTCTTTGTAAGCCTAGTACTTATTCTATCTGTCTCGCTTTTGCCGAACCGCAATGTTACGGGGACGTAAACACACCAGCATCGGTTGTCAAGCGATATTGATGGGGGGGGGGGGACAAACACAAACACACACACACATATGTATATACATATATACGACGGGCTTCTTTCAGTTTCCATCTACCAAATCCACTCACAAGGCTTTGGTTGGCCTGAGGCTATAGTAGAAAACTCTTACCCAAGGTGCCACGCAGTGGGACTGAACCCAGAACCATGTGGTTGGTAAGCAAACTACTTAACCACACAGCCACTCCTACGCCAGCCAAATAACATATTTAGATTTATAAAATATTAGCTTTTATTAAAACTAAAAACTTGTTATTACTTGTTACTTGTATTAAAAAAAAAAAATAACTCAAAATATTTTTTGCACTTATTTCTCTTGCCTGCATTTTGCCAGATATATATATATATACACTCACATATAAACCTCTCAGTCTTGAAAATAGAGGAGTACATGGGCTTAGTCAATTTCTTCAGCTAAAAGTTGTTATCTACAGTTTATCAATTTAGAAATAATGTAAACTGTTGAATCTCATTTTCTTAAGTACCCTCTGTAATCTTATACTTTCTCTCTTTTATTTCAGAACATCAGATGACATCGACAGAAGAGAATTTTTAACTTCTGATGCATCATCACTATCGTCATATTTCAGTTAAAGGAAGATACCATACAGGACAGATATAACCCTGTCTATACAAATCTATGGTGAATTACTGTAGAATATTTCTTCTAAACTGGAACTAACAGGGAAATTTCTCAGCTTCTCTGTGTGGCAATGCTTACAAGATGATTCTGTGTTCTAATTAAGCTTGGCCAAATGTACAAAGGAATTTACAGCATCTTTACATAGCAACAAAGATCTCAGTTGAAGAAAATATAGCAGAGACATATTCATTGTGACACACACTCACACACACACACACACACACATATATATATATATATATATATATATATATATATATATATATATATAATACAAATAATATATGAGTATATGCCTATATATGTACATGTATGTATATAGCTACATCTACCTGTATATATAGATGCATATCTGGGTATAGGACGTTGCAAAAAAAAATGTGGACAAAATGATAAACACACAGGCCACATAGAGAACATTTCCTTCATCAGCTGCCACCATTCTAAAACTAAGCGTTTCGAAGAGAAGTAGAATACGTTTAATTCCCACGTTCTCTGGTGATAGAAGGGGAAAAAATTATAGAAAAATGAATTTTGTGAGTAACTGAAAGGATTGGTATATTTTTTCTTGAGAAATGCCGAAAGTGACAGGAAAATCGTATGACTGTGATATATGTGAGAAGTCTTTCTCACAAAAATGTAACCTGAAAACTCACATACTCATTCATACAGGAGATAGGTCGTATCACTGTGGTGTCTGTGGTAAATCGTTCTCTAAAAGTAATGCTTTGAGAAGACATGTTCGTATTCATACAGGAGATAAGCCGTATCACTGTGACATCTGTGGAGAATCGTTTTCTCAAAAAGGCCACTTGACTCGACACATGTATGTTCATACCGGAGAGAAGCCATATTCTTGTGATGTGTGTGGTATATCGTTTTCTCATACAAGTAGCTTAACTAGGCACAAGTACACACATACAGGAGAAAAACCATATCACTGTGATATCTGTGGTAAATCGTTTTCAGAGGGAAGTAAGTTAACAATACATAAACGTATACATACAGGAGAGAAACCCTATCTCTGTGATATCTGTGGTAAATCATTCTCTCAAAACGATTTATCAAGACACAAACGCATTCATACAGGAGAGAAACCTCATCGCTGTGATATCTGTGGTAAATCATTCTCTGACAGCAGTGCTTTACCAAGGCACAAACGTACTCATACCTGAGAGGAAGCATATCTCTGTGATATCTTATCAAGTCACAAACACATTCATACAGCAAGGAACCATATCCTGGCAATATTTGTGATATGTCATTCTCTTATATAGAAGATATACGTAGGAAGTATAGCTGACTTTAAGATTAGATACTGGGGGCACACAAATTCATTTATTAATCCAGATACAAAAAATTCAATTGCACCAACCACCCACATTAATAAGTTAAAAATGTGTAATAAAGAATTCAATCTGGATTGGTCTATTATAACAGAAACCATACCATATAATACACACACTAGAAGATGTAAATTATGCACAAAAAAAATCTATCAATGTACTCTGTGCTGACAAAAAAACTTTACTTAATAAGATCTCGGATGTCATTATCCTTTTAAATTTTTTTCCAAAAATGTTTTATATGATTTTAACCTAGTTGCCCTTTGTGCATTTGGATTTATCTTAAAACACTTATCAATAACTTCATAATCTATTTAAACATTTAATTTTAGCACGTTTTATATTATATATCATTTGCCTGAACCATATATCCCAACACAGCATTCGAATGTTGCTTAAAACATTAAGACTTGAATAACTCTTTTATAAATCCTCTTAGATTAACTCTGATTATAGATGTTTGTTATGGCTGGAATTAACTTGCCCATACCAACTTATATTTTCTTGAAACAGCCATAAGACTTTATACCTGCTGAAGTTTCTTCATAAAATCATTTTACACCACCATTTCATCTCTTTGGATTATCACTCCTCATTCACCATTTGCATATTTTAATATCCCCATTGATTTTAATACAGACATACAACCCTGCAAGTACATTTTTATGTATTTATATATTTTTATATTATATCTTGTGCATGTGAGTACACCTATGTACTCATATGTCAAAAGTTGTGTCCCTTCGGCTCATTTGAATCACCATAATCGCTGTAAATTAATTCAGGAGTGAGGTCTAAGTTTAATCTGCATGGTTAAGCTGACAGGGTTGTGTCCTCCAGTTAAACAAATCATCACCATCATCATTTAAGGTCTGTGTTCCATGCTGGCATGGGTTGGACAATTAGATAGGAGCTGGCAATGTTACACAGCCAAACTGGCGCATAATTGGAAAATACCTTGAAAGTAAAGTGGCCCTGAAATGTGAATATGAACGGAATAAAACAAATTTTGCATAAATTGGACCAGTGGTTATAGAGATATTCAGTGTTTGGAGTATAAATACCCACAAAACAGTGCATAATGGGGAAAATACTCTAAAAAAAATATTTATAGGCGTAGGAGTGGCTGTGTGGTAAGTAGCTTGCCAACCACATGGTCCCGGGTTCAGTCCCACTGCGTGGCACCTTGGGCAAGTGTCTTCTACTATAGCCTCAGGCCGACCAAAGCCTTGTGAGTGGATTTGGTAGACGGAAACTGAAAAAAGCCCGTCGTATATATGTATATATGTATGTGTGTTTGTGTGTCTGTGTTTGTCCCCCACCATCGCTTGACAACCGATGCTGGTGTGTTTACGTCCCTGTAACTTAGCGGTTCGGCAAAATAGACCGATAGAATAAGTACTAGGCTTACAAAGAATAAGTCCTGGGGTCGATTTGCTCGACTAAGGCGGTGCTCCAGCATGGCCGCAGTCAAATGACTGAAACAAGTAAAAGAGTATATGTGAAAATGACTTTAAAAATACGGTTAGTATTTCGTAGAAGATCCATTCATAATTTAGGTGTGAAATAGTTTTTTTTTCTTAGGCTTCTTTTGTGTGCATTCAACGTATCTCACCTCCAAAGATTTGGCTGCTATTTCTAGCTCGTCCTGCTACCATGTAACAGCTATTTGCGATAAAGGACCCAATATAACTTGCACGGTAGCAGGATATGGAAGAAATAGCAGCCAAATCTTTCCTTTTCTCGGGGAAAAAGGAGCCGTTTACACATGATTTCGATGTCACATTCGTTGAAAGCATGCGAAATAACATGTAAAAGAAAATAAACCCCACGAAACAAAATTCCACTTCTCCAGTGACCCAACGGGTCACCGGTACTCATGGGAGAATGTACGAAAAAAAAAAACAACAGACGAGGACAGGTGGTGTAAACAACAAAAGGATGTATTAGTTTATATATGTATGTATATATACACAAACACAAAGTATGGGGGTTTAGTTTACAGGTGATCTAAACGAGTAGGTACACTAGGTAAATTCTGTAACGGATTACTAGGGCTCCAAGGTTATAGCCGAGACGGTAGTTGTGGAGCCATTGCAGATTTCCGATGCTACGGATATATAATTGTTAAAGAGAACAACAAACGTTAAGGCAAGACAAATATCTCAAGTTGTATACATTATTTTTATTATTATTGGAAAAAAAATTCTGTTTCTTGGATATCCCCGTGTATGGGATATCCTGTCATCTGAGACAAATAGGGAAGATGAGAATGGTATGTATTAATGAGACGACGATGTAGAGGGAGTAAAAGAATAAGGAGAAAAGAGAAGCATAAAAGTTCGTAATAAGTCCATAGGTGGGAATCTTGCGTAGATCCATTTACGTTAAGATCCTGATCGGATCGACTGGAACCCTCAACGTCGTAAGCGACGGAGTGCTCCTAGATACACACACACACATAGCTGTATGGGCACATGCACGTATATTTGCGTGTGCAGCTATAAACTCTATATCGACCAGTTTTACAAAATCAAGGTACGTAACTCCTGTAAGTAAGAGTTATTTCCCTTGTACTATCTTTAGAATTTATTCAACGAAGTTATAGCCAGGCAAGATTTATCTCGAAAACAGCAGGTTGGAACGTTAGAGTCACAGACAATTGCTGTTAATTTTTGGACTCCGCTTTTACACCCTGAATTCAAATCCTGCTGTTGGGCGAGTTTGTTTTTCTATCTTTTCGTGATCGATGAATAAAATTCTCATGTAATAAAGTCAATTCACTTGGCGCGTGCGCGTGTGGGTATATAACATATACCCACACACATACCCTACCGTTACGAAGGGCATCCAGTTGTAGAAACACTGCCAGATCAGTCAGGGGGACAGATAGATCTATCTATCCCCCTCTCTGTCTGTCTGTCTGTCTCTCTCTCTATATATATATCTGTCTATTTATCTTTCTCTCCCTTTTATCTAACTCATGAACACACATACCCACACACACAAACCTCTACCTGTTATTCTTTTCTGTTCCACCCCACCCCTTCCCCCCTCTTTTCTCCTCCCACTTTCATATTAATCACTCTCCCTCTCACCTCCCTCCCTCTCTTTCTCATATTCTTCTTAGATTCTATCACACACACACTCTCTTTCTCTCTTTTACCTTCACTTTTTCTCATCTTCTTTCTCTCTTTTTTTACCACCTTGTCTATCTGCCTCACTCTTACTCACTCTCTCATATCCTTTTCACTCTCTCTCTCTCTCTCTCTCTCTCTCTCTCTCTCTCTCTCTCTTTCTCTCTCTCTCTCTCTCTCTCTCTCTCTCTCCATCATCCTGTTACTGATGTGTTTGCACTCAATATTTCAGCCATGGCTTCACTAACCATGATATAAATCTATATTGCAGTACATTCCTGGTGCATATGCAACGATGCAGAGTGCACCACAATGCAGATAGGACATAAACTATACCTACCGCTCTCTACATATCCCCCAGATATACCTACATCAACACAGGCCTGTCTCTATGCATACACACATTTTTAAAAATGTATAAGCTTAATGTTTAACTAAAGATATAAATATAGACCAGTGGTTCTTAACTGGGGGTCCACATGACCCCTAGGGGTCTGTATGAGATTTGGTCTTATGAGATTTGCAATAAATTGCAGATCATTTCTGTTTGGCTGCAGCTTTTGAAATTTTAAAATTAAGTGAGAATTTTCAAATTTGGTGTATTGGTGTAATTTTTCATGCTGAATCTTAAAGCCTAATTCACTTGTTGCGGAAAAAATTTTTCTAAAGAGTTACAGAGGTTTAAAGTTTGATCATTTTTACCCAGGAAGGAGGATTTGGAAGTTGTCATTTTGTGTTGATTGCAATCGTAAGACGACAAAATAATTGTAGTTTTAAGCATTCAATATGAATTTATTGTGAATACAAGAGTAAACTACACAATTCGTAGTTTTAAGAGAAGAAAAAACAAACTAAAGTCCAGTTTGGAAAAAGAGTAAGCAGCACATTTTGTTTTGCATAAACACACATTAGTTTTGCTGGAGAGGGATAATGCTTGCCTTGTTACTATGGAAACAGGTACCTACGGTAACCTCCTGGTTAAGTAGGCACCCACGGAATGGTTAGGAAGGGCATCCAGCTGTAGAAACTCTGCCAGATCAGATTGGAGCCTGGTGCAGCCATCTGGTTCACCGGTCCTCAGTCAAATCATCCAACCCATGCTAGCATGGAAAGCAGACGTTAAACGATGAATAATAATAATAATAATAATAATAATCATCAGTAGTAGCAGCAGCAACATTATTATTATTATTTTTATTTAACAACAATGAGACAAGAGTCTCTATCTAACTGCAGTGAAATGATGGCTTAGATGAATTGGTGGGGTGGGTGGAAGCGGCGTGGTTGGAGAGGATAGTGGAAATTTAACAGACAGATGTTATTGACAGAGAAGCTGGCATAAATGAATAACTCAATATCCACAGATACAACACTGCTAATGAAATATGCTGCCATCATAAGTCAGGAGAAAATTGACCAAAATTTCAATAAAATTCCAATTAGATTTTCTTTTTCTTTTTTTCTATTTAACTTGCTATTGTTTAACTTTGAGTCAGTTCTAAAGAAGTAAGCCTAGAATCAATGGCATTCCAACCGTGACCATCCTGTCTTTTTTGCTAAACATATCCTCCAATATGTCCGTTATTTTTTGTTTTTTATTTAATCCTTTTGATACCGATTTATTTTACGTGTCACCAGCATGGGTGCCTTTTACGTGCCACTGACACAAGTGCCTCTAATGTGTCTCCAGCTCGGATCCCTTTTATAAGTCTCTGGCACTAGCCTTGACTACGATTTTACTTGCTGTCTTCTCAACTACAGCAAATTCTTTTCTACTATAGGCACATGGCCTGAAATTTTTAGGGAGGGGGACCAGTCGATTAGATCAACCCCAGCACGCAACTGGTACTTAATTTATTGACCCCGAAAGGATGAAAGGCAAAGTCAACCTCGACGGAATTTGAACTCAGAACGTAAAGACAGATGAAATACCACTAAGTATTTCGCCTGGTGTGCTAAAGTTTCTGCCGGCTCACCGCCTTCTCGAATACAGCAAATTGCCAAAGGTCTCAATCATTAATTATCGCCTCCACCGACCTTAATATTTCTTTCTAATTTTGGAAAATGGCTGGCATTTGAGAGGAGTGGGGGAAGTCAAGTACATTAACTCCCAGTGCTCAACTGGTACTTATTTTATCAGTCTCTGAAATGAGAGAAGACAAAATAGACCAGCTTAATAAGGACAAAGTTATATTACTAAATTCTTCATCATTTCCAAAATTAATTAAAACAAAGCAGTGTATTTCAGCAGAAATATGGTAACAAAAGGGTTAAAGTGATCAAAAAACCTCATATCATGATTTCATGTTAATTTATTTTCCAAACACCAGCTTAATAATGACAAAGTTATTTTATTAGATTCTTTGCTATTTTTAAAATTAATCGAAGCAAAATTAATTTATTGCAATAGAAATGTGTTACCAGAAGGGTTTAAACGATCTAGACACAAACCTCCAATCAAAAATTCATGTTAATTTATGTTTTAGATACCAGCTTAATAATAACAAAATTATTTCATTAATTTTTTTTTTTTTCAAAATTAATTAAAGCAAAGTCAGTGTGTCTCAACAGAAATATGGTAACAAAACTGTCAAAATAGTAATGTGATTTGAGGGAGATTTGGCTGCTGTTTCTAGCTGGAGGATTTCCCTGGTTGCTTTCATCATTTAATGAGTATTTTAATGGATGAAATTGTAAAGACAAATTTTAAGAGTTTCTGATTGAAATATTTGCATTTATTTCACTGAATATCGTTTCCTATCATCAAGAGATCACAAAGTCAAGAAAAATCTGCAACGAAAATAGCTTTATTTACAGATAATTATTGATTAACATTTTGTAACTATAGAAATAACAAAAAACTCCATCACTAAACCGCCATTAATATCGCAGCAGACGTTTTTGACAACCTCCACCTCCACCTCCACTTCCACCTCTACCTCCTCCTCCTCCTCCTCTGCCTTGTTTCTCACCACACCACCTTCTCCACCATCTTCTTTACTTCCAACTGCAGCACAACCTCCTCTGCACCCTCCAACCTTCATTGTCTTCACCACTACCACCACCACCATCTTTATCAATATTTTTTCCTTCTCTCTTAACAGTTTTCAACAAATTTCCTCCTCCTCCTCCTCCTCCTCCCTCTCTTTCTTCTTCACTGTTGTCATATTTTTCCACTATTATTTCATCTCTCTACTACTAGCTCTTTCTTTACCTTTTTTTCTCCTGCTCTCTCTCTCTCTCTCTCTCTTTCACTCTCCTCTGTTCCTCACCCTATCTATCTCCCTTCTCCTCTCTCTCTTCCTCTCTCCCTCCCCTTCTCTCCCCTCACCTTTCTCAATTCCCTCCCATCTCCTCCTCCTCCTCTCTTCCTTCTCTCTCCCCTCTCTTCCCATTCTTTCTCACTTCCCTCCCTCTCTTCCCTGCTCTCATTGACATAAACGGTGGGGTGAGGGGGCTTCAAGACACCACTGTATTTCAACCTAGTTGTGCCTCTTCAGTGAAAGCTCCCCCTTTGGTCTATGAACCTAAACAACTAATGCTGTCTCTTGTTCATAGAATTCAGCAAATAAGTAAAAAGCACCAATGCTGGTGCCACAAGAAAAGCACCCAGTCCACTCTATAAAGTTTTTTATTTATCTATTTCTTATAAAGAAATAAATTTTTCCTATGTATGGTTACTTGAATCACCCTGTATATATACTCTTTTACTCTTTTACTTGTTTCAGTCTTTTGTCTGCGGCCATGCTGGAGCACCGCCTTTTAGTCGAGCAAATCGACCCCAGGACTTATTCTTTATAAGCCTAGTACTTATTCTATCGGTCTATTTTGCCGAACTGCTAAGTTACGGGGACATAAACACACCACCATCGGTTGTCAAGCGATGTTGAAGGGACAAACACAGACACACAAACACATACACACATACATATATATATATACATATATACGACGGGCTTCTTTCAGTTTCCGTCTACCAAATCCACTCACAAGGCTTTAGTCAGCCTGTGGCTATAGTAGAAGACACTTGCCCAAGGTGCCACGCAGTGGGACTGCACCCGGAACCATGTGGTTGGTAAGCAAGCTATTTACCACACAGCTTATATATATATATATATATATATATACATATATATATATATATTATCATCATCAGTTTTTGTGAGACCTGTAAAAGAACTTGAAAGGTTCGACCTCCAACCAGGCCTTTCGCGATACCATTAAAGCCAGGAACTTTTCAGCACCCCCTCCCATATATATTGATATATGTGTGTATATGTACGGCTTTATATATATGTATATATATATATACACCACGCACACATTGTTGAATGGCTGGTGACTGTCTTGTGTTCATCTGACCTTTGACATGATTTGGTTTCCATCCAGCAGTGGTGGTGGTGGTGGTCGTAGTTGTAATAGTTGTGGTGGTGGTGGTAGTTGTAGTGGTTGTGGTGGTGGTGGTAGTGGTAGTTGTAGTGGTTGTGGTGGTGGTGGTGGTGGTTGTGGTAGTGGTTGTGGTGGTTATGCTGGTGGTTGTGGTTGTGGTGCTGGTGGTGGTGGTGGTGGTTGTCGTCATAGTTGTAGTGGTTGTGGTGGTTGGTGGTGGTGGTGGTAGTTGTAGTGGTCGTGGTGGTGGTGGTGGTGGTGGTGGTGGTTGGTGGTGGTGGTGGTGGTAGTTGTAGTGGTTGTGATAGTGGTGGTGGTTGTGGTGCTGGTGGTGGTGGTCGTCGTTGTCGTCATAGTTGTAGTGGTGGTGGTGGTTGTGGTGGTGGTGGCTGCAGTATTTTTGGTAGTGTTCATGCTGGTTATGTCATAGTTGAATTGTGAAAGAGGCGGGTGTAGGTAAAAAATAAAATTGTTGCCACGGAGACAGTGATGTAGTAGATTGGTGAAGGAGGAGGGGGTAAGCTAAACGACTGTTGCCATAGAGACAATGATGTAGCAGAGTAATAATAAGATATGATTCATAGAGACAAAGAGAAAGGTGCAGCCAGTTGTTGTAGGTGGTGGAGGCACTGTGTAATTAACGAGTGTCTCGTAGGCAAGCCATCTGGCTGGTCTGTTTGCTAGAAAGAGCAACCAAATCTCCCATCTGTCACACTCGACCATTTCATATAAAGGGAGGACACTTTGGATGAGGTAGTCACAGGTACACCTGGAAAGACAGGATGGTCATGGGTAGAGTGTCTCGGATGATAACTGGGAGGATCAGGTTGAATGACCAGAACAACAAACAACAGCCAGAAAAAAAAACAGTAGCAGCAGCAACAACTTCAACAACAGGCTTCTTTCAGTTTCCGTCTACCAAACCCCCTCACGAGGATTTGGTCAGTCCTCTCTCTCCTTCTCCTGCTCCTCCCTCTGCTAGGTAACCATGTATCTCCTTTACAGCAGCATGCCTATTCTTTTCCACTCTAGGTACAAGGCCTGAAATTTTTTTTTTGGGGGGGGGGGAGCCAGTCGATTAGATCAACCCCCAGTACGCAACTGGTACTTAATTTATCGAACCCCGAAAGGATGAAAGGCAAAGTCGGCCTCAGCGGAATTTGAACTCAGAACGTCAAGACGGGCGAAATACTGCTAAGCGTCTTGCCCATTGCATTAATGATTCTGCTAGTCTCTGTGTGTGTGTGTGTGTGTGTGCATGTGAGTGTGTGTGTGAGAGGGAGAGCATCTGTGAATACGTGTGTGTGTGTGTTTATGTATGTTTGTGTGTGTGTGCATGTATCTCCGTGTGTTTGCACGTGTGTGTGTGCGTGCGTGTGCATGCATGCGTGTATGTGTGCGTGTGATGGATCAGTGCCTAAGTAGATCTGATTATTGGTGTTCAATACTCTCTCAACGCCATATACTCTGGTGCACTTGTGCATGCGCACGCACATTTCACATCCAATGCACAAAGGTAAGCAAAAAAAAATGTCTGAACAGACAAGGTTTCCAAGATGAAAGCAATTTTTTTTTCTTTTAATTGAAGATGGTTTACTCACCTGAATGTCTCCATACATTGCAGAGGAAAAAAGCTAAGTTTGTCCACAAGCAAGATTCTGTATACAACCGCATACGTGCATGTGCACACACACACATTTGCAGACACACATACATACACACGTGCACATATACACATAGATGCAAGCACATAAACACTGGAACACAGACACACTCACAAACACACAGAAAAGCAAACACACACACACATCTATATATATGTATATATATATATGTATATAAATGTGTATATATATACATATACATACATACATATATGTATATATATATATATATATATATATATATGTATGTGTATATATATACACACATATGTATGCATTCTTTTATTCTTTTTACATGCTGCAGTCATTTGACTGCAGCCATATATACTTATATAACTGCCTTGAGGATGTATACATATACATACATACAAATGTATAACTATATATATATGTGTGTGTGTGTATATATATGACATTCGTGCGGGTGACACGTAAAAGCACCCACTACACTCTCTGAGTGGTTGGCGTTAGGAAGGGCATCCAGCTGTAGAAACTCTGCCAAATCAGACTGGAGCCTGGTGTTGCCATCCGGTTTCACCAGTCCTCAGTCAAATCGTCCAACCCATGCTAGCATGGAAAGCGGACGTTAAACGATGATGATGATGATGATGATATGTATATATATATATATATATATATATATATATATATATATATATATATATATATATATATATATATATATATATATATATAATATATATATAGGTATGTATGTATGTGTGGATGTATCTATCTATCTATCTCTCCATCTCTCTCTATATATATATATATATATATATATATATATATATATATAGATAGATAGATAGATAGATAGATAGATATATTTTCATACATACACACATTATACATGTATATGTATATATCCACATCTGTATCTTTTACTCTCTTTCTCTCTCTTTCTATAGATTGAAATAGATTGATAGACACACACACACACACACACACACACACACTCAACTGCAACTGGTTATACAGCATGTGTCTAACAACAAACAGTGTATTATATCAACATTATATGATAAACTAACCAATATCTATAGACAATACATTATATCAATCTTTTAGGATAAATCTACCAATACCTTATCAATGCTGTTACAATGAAAGTCTTGCAAAAATATATTGATATTTCCAATATAAGAAATCAATAGATTTATCTGTTCAATTTACCGATTCAGTCGCAGACACAGGAAAGCTTTGTATATGCTTATGCCAACCACATCTCCAACACCCTCTCTTTTTCTTTGTGCATGTGTGTGTGTTTGTGTGTATGTGTGTGTCTGTGTGTGTGTCTGTGTATGTATGTGTGAGTATCTGTTTGTGCATGTGTGTGTATGTATGTACGTACGTACGTATGTATGTATGTATGTATGTGCAAATTTTATGATGGAAATAGGATATATATAAATATATATATACATATGTATGCATGTGTGTATTTATGTATGTACATATATATATATGTGTGTGTGTGTGTGTGTCTCTCTCTCTCTCTCTCTCTCTCTATATATATATATATATATATATACACATATATATAAATATACATATATATATATACATACATACATACATACATACATACATGTGTGTGTGTGCATGTATGTAAACAGAGAGAGAGAGAGAGAAACATAAACACACACACATATACATATATGCATATACATATACATACTTACATACACATGAATACATATTGTTAAGATCACAAGATCTTATACTCTTTGAGAGAATGTGAAATAATTCAATTTCTGGCATGGTAGATCTTGAAGTAGGAAAAGCCATAAAGAATTGTAAGTAAATATTGGATTAAGAGAAACCTTTTAGACACACAGACTTAAAAGCCAATCTTCTCTTTTAAAAGGGATGCCTAACTTTCTATGACAACTTTATCTGAATTTGCTGATGGTCGCAGGCTTGTGACATGGTGTGCGTATCACCTGTGAATTAGGGTTATTATGTAACTATAATTATGCAATAATTGTGGTTATCATGTAGCTGTAATTACATGATAATTATAGTTATTACCTATTATGTGAGACTTGACCTCTTGAAACGGCTGTTGAGATAAGACATTGCATGACCTTTCTGCATACATATGACACTGGAAAGAAACAAGAGTTAAGTAATCAACACTCGGAGTGGTTGGCGTTAGGAAGGGCATCCAGCTGTAGAAACTCTGACAGATCAGATTAGAGCCTGGTGCAGCCATCTGGTTTCACCAGTCCTCTGTCAAACCGTCCAACCCATGCCAGCATAGAAAACGGACGTTAAACGATGATGATGAGGAGGAGGAGGATAATGATGACGATATATATATATATATATATATATATATATATATATTATAGTTGTATGTTTACACACTATTTTTGTAGGTGTGTATGGACATATACAGTTGTTTGAATGGATGTATATTTGCATATATGCAAGTGTGTAGTGCAAGTATATAAAATGACAGTGACATGGCAGCCATTTGCATTTGTATCAAATTTGCCACTGTTTAAAAGCAAAGCTTTAATGAAATTTTGTTCCACATAAAGGAATGCTATTAAAAGCAGTCTTTTAGCTTGAGAATCTCATTGAATTGAACAGCGACACAGTCTGTTAAGGAATATTAACCTTTCTCTATTTGACTTTAAGCATCTAAAAAAGAAACTCTGAGGTTTTAAAATATATGTGTCTGACAAAGCCACAAAAACTGACAAATCAGATCTGTGTGTTATTTATAGCAATTAATGTAGGAAGTAGTAGTAATAGTAATAATAATAATAATAATAATAATAATTATAATAATAATAATAATGGTTTTAAATTTTGCCACAAGGGCAACCATTTTGTGGGAGGAGATGAATTAATTACATAAACCCCAGTGTTCAAATGGTACTTATTTTATCGACTCCAAAAGGATGAAAAAGGCAAAGTCAACCTCGGCAGAATTTGAACACAGAACATAAGGCAACACCAGGCTCCAATCTGATTTAGCAGAGTTTCTACAGCTGGATGCCCTTCCTAATGCCAACCACTCCGAGAGTGTAGTGGGTGCTTTTACGTGCCACCGGCACGAGGGCCAATCAGGTGGGTACTGGCGACGGCCATGCTCAAAATGGTGTATTTTATGTGCCACCCGCACAAGAGCCAGTCCAGGGGCACTGGCAACGATCTCGTTCAGAAAAAAAAAAGCGGAGCTCACAGGTGCAGTCTTCAGGAATTTACAAGAAAAAAAACAAAATGCTAATGACTCTGGCAGCCGACCACCATCATTGCCAAATACGTAATGGCATCAATGCTTCCACATTACATTATAATAGTAACACCTATTTCTTTCCACATTGATTTGCTTTCTGTATAGTAACACCTAAATTTCTTCTATTAATTTACTGATGTGACTGCATTACAAATATATATATATATATATATATATATATATATATATATAAAAATATAACACAAACAACAAAAAAAAAAGAGAGAAAAAACAATAACAACGATAAAAAAAAATATTAAATAAATGAGAACAACAACGTTAATGGCAGGAGAAATCAATCTGTCTCACAAGAAGATGTTATTGATTTTGTTTTGTCAGATATTTCTACGTGCTTTGTTTTGCCTCATTTCATACTACTCAGCATTAAGTTAAAGTCAATGAAATACGAGATGGCATCAAAAAGTTCGCTGACTTGTTCTGTAGCGTGCCAACAGATGGCAGCACATGGTTCCAGGTGCAGTGATAGCTAGCAGTTACCTTCACTAGGCAGTGTGCCGAGAGACATTGCTGTACTTACTTCGCAAGTTGTGAAATTTGTGTTTTTGTGTGATCGCGTGTATGCTGTAGTTTGTGATTTCTGTCATGGACAAGAACCAAAAGCCGACGTGAAATATTGTGTTAATCTTGGGAAGTCTGCTACAGAGACATTGAGCATGCTTTGGCAAGCTTACGGCAATGAAGCAGTGGGTTGTATGCAATGTTTTGAGTGACATGGTTGCTTCGAAAGCAGAAGAATGTCACTAGAAGATGATGAGTGATTTGGAAAACCTGCCGTGAGTGTCACCCTTGGAAATGTGAAAAAAATTCATCTTGTACATGAAGATTGTCAGGGGACAGTCAACAACATTTTGAAGCATTTGA
>NC_142954.1:1802482-1804959 GCF_046866305.1 Octopus bimaculoides
AAATATAACTCAAAACACGAGTGTGTATATATATATATATATATATATATATATATATATATATATACGTACACAGTTTTTTAAAATTAATATTCAGCAGAAGTTACAAAGTGACTTGAGGGCCGAGAGTTTCGTACGTTGGCATTTAGCAAACACGCGCATACGCACACAAGTGTGTGTGTATATGTGTGTTTGTATGCGCCCGCGTGTGTGGGTGTATCTATGCCTATGTAGATATGTGTGTATGTATATGCATGTTTGTGTATGTATGTATATATATATATATATATGTGTGTGTGTGTGTGTGCGCGTGTACATATACATCTCTCATACGATTATGTTTTTATATGTCTGTATGACGCCGATCTTTCATAAATGCAAACGCACGCATATTTCTAGTTTTTGAGTGGGGGCCGCCCTCTTTGCCTTTTGCTCTTCCGGGGTTCGACAAAACCAGGGACCCGCGAACCCATGATCGACTCATTAGATACTGAGGTCGCCATAATTAACTGTTGGTTCTTTTTATCCCAATTATTTCTCGCTCTGTGTCCTAATTAGACACCATAATTTTCCAATTACCATTCATCAAAGCGAAAAGCCAATGTGTGTGTGTGTATACGTTGTTTCTTTTCCTTGGTCAGCCCCCAACTGACCAAATATAGAATCTACGGCGCTCCAACCTTGATTATTCCATCTCATTTCCTGGTATAATGCGCTTATTTATTTATTGGAGCACTAATGCCTTCTTTGTATAATATAGCTGAGTGTGATTTGAGGGAGATTTGAGCTATCGTTTTTAGCAAGGCGATCGAATCAAGCACGTTGAGGGAGTGTTTGGATTTTATCTTTAGTCATTGGACTGCGGCCATGCTGGGGCACCACCTTCAAGAGTCTAGTCGAACAAACCGACCCCCCAGTCTGTTGGATACTTTTGCCGAACCGCTAAGTGACGGCGATGTAAACAAGCCAACACCGGTTATCAAGCTGTGGTGGGGTACAAACACATACACATCTGTTTGTCTCTCTCTCCCCACACACACACCACAGGCTTCTTTCAGTTTCCGTCTATCAAATCCACACACGTTCCCCGGGGTTAGTTTTAGAAGACACTTGTCGGAGGTGTCAGGCAGTAAGGACTGAACCGAGAACCATGTGGTTGGGAAGCAAGCTTCTTCCTCGTAGATAACATATTCCTGGTCCGTTATTTCGACACCAGCCGTCCCACGAGGAAGAATAAACAAGCGAAAACAGCAGCAGTAACAACAAAGGCCCTCCACCTTTTTCTCTTCGGTAGTAGCCACCGCCCCTCGCGAAGTAATGCATAAATATATTTGGCTGACGAGGGGAGACCGTCTGTTTCTCAACCATTTTTTTTTACCTATAGATTCCTTTAATATTTATTTTACTCTGCTGGGTCTCCGTAGCCATTCTATGTACCGTATATATATATATATATATATATATATATATATTATAATATATATATATATATTATAATATTTCTGTAATTAAATATTATTAGGAAATTGTATTTTAATTTTTAAAAAAATTATTTGTGTATTGCAGAAGTCGAAATAATTTATTGCACATAAATTTTAATCTTATTTGGACCCCGGTTGAGAACTGCTGATCTGTGTGGTTGCTGAAATTGCTAGAAACAACAGCCACGTTTTTAAATTACAATCTTTACCCTTGTCTTTAAGAAAAACATTTTTAAAATACCCCGAGAATGACAACGCGTTGCATTATACAAACTATGCGCTCCTAGGTGCACTGTTTGTATATAAGATGGGATGGTCCTGGCCGGGTCATGTTTTATTCATAGATTTTATTTTCTGGCATAGTATTGCGTGGACGACTACATCGACTTTGTCCTGTCTCGATTAATTCGGTAAATGTGTGCTACGAGGGAGACTTGGCTGTTGTTTTTAGCAAAACTTACGATCAAAACTGTTCCCGTTGTGGCTGTCCTGTTTAGTCACAGTTTACCGAGGACTACGTTCTCTAATATCTCCTTTCTTTTTCCAGACACTTAGGTATGAAACGAAGGCGATTTGGCTGTTGTTTTTAGCAAGAATACTTTTGGTCATAGGTTTTATTTTTCAGGCATAGTATCCCTTGGACTACTACATCCATTGTACCCTGTCTCATTTAATTCGGCAAGTGCGTGATATGAGGGCGATTTGGTTGCTATTTCTTGCAGGTATTGCGAGCGCCTTGTGACTCCCTCGTTTGTTCATCGTGCTTTTGTAACAGTTTTAGCCCCTGTTAAAGCCTATTCGAGCAGAACTATAAGGACTCCAGTCGTGACCCACCCTTCTTTTTTGTGGCATAGTGTATCTAGGACTACATTCGTCTGCTTGTTTTTCAGGTGGTAGCCTGTGAAGTGAGGGAGATTTGGCTGCTATTTCTAGCAAACTTCTAATCAAAGTTGCTCCTATCGTGGCTACCCCATAATGTATCTGGGACTACATTAT
>NC_142954.1:1807959-1840459 GCF_046866305.1 Octopus bimaculoides
TCCAATCTGATTTGGCAGAGTTTCTACAGCTGGATGCCCTTCCTAACGCCAACCACTCCGAGAGTGTAGTGGGTGCTTTTACGTGTCACCAGCACGAAGGCCAGTCAGGCGGTACTGGCAACGGCCACGCTCAAAATGGTGTATTTTACGTGCCACCCGCACAGGCACTGGCAACGATCTTGCTGGAATGTCTTTACACGTGCCACTGGCACAAGTGCTAGGAAGGCGATATAAAATATATATATATATATATCATCATCATCATCGTTTAATGTCCATTTTCCATGCTGGCATGGGCTGGATGGTTCGACTGAGGTCTGGAGAGCCAACGGCTGCACCAGGCTCCAATCTGATCTAGCAATGTTTCTACAGCTGCCTGCTCTTCCTAAGGCCCACCACTCCACGGAATGTACTGGGTACTTTTTATGTTGGCACCATCACCAGTGCAATTTACATGGTGCCACCACCTGAACATTTTACACGGTGCCACATCGAAGGTTCCAGTTTGATCCGATCAACGGAACAGCCTGCTCATGAAATTAACGTACAAGTGGCTGAGCACTCCATAGACACGTGTACCCTTAACGTAGTTCCCGGGGATATTCAGCGTGACACGGTGTGACAAGGCTGGCCCCTTTGAAATACAGGCACAACAGAAACAAGAAGTAAGAGTGAGAGAAAGTTGTGGTGAAAGAGTACAGCAGGGTTCGCCACCATCCCCTGCTGGAGCCTCATGGAACTTTAGGTGTTTTTGCTCAATAAACACTCACAACACCCGGTCTGGGAATCGAAACTGCGATCCTATGACCGCAAGTCCGCTGCCCTAACCAATGGGCCATTGCGCCTCCACAATAATAGTAATAAGAATAATGGTTTCAGATTTTGGCACAAGGCCAGCAAGTTTAGGGGAGGGGTAAGTTGATTACATCAACCCCAGTACATAACTGTTATATATTTCGTTGGCCCTGAATGGATGAAAGACAAAGTCGATCTTTGTAGAATTTGAACTCAACACAATGACAGATAAAATGCGATTAAGCGTTCCGCCTGGTGTGCCATCGATTCTGCCAGCTCATCACATTTTTGTTAAAAATAAATAATAATAATACTAATAATAATAATAATAATAATAATAATATATGATAATGCTTTCTGAGGGTCCATTTATATCTATCTTCATTCCTTTTCCTCTGGATCAATAAAAAAGAAAAGAAAAAAGGGAAAGGAATATTTCGGCATTTCATTCGATATCTGCAATAATAATATATTGGGTATATTAGATAAATATATATCAGGTAAGTATTGGGTGGATGGATGAATGGATGGTTGGATAGGTGTAGAGTTTAATTTACATCACTATATATTATCTTGTGCATGTGTGTGCGTGCATGCGTATGTGTGTGCGTGCATGCGTATGTGTGTGTGTGTCTCTCTCCTTCCTTCTCTCTGAGGAAGCTCAATACAATCTGTTTATCTGCTTTGCCGACTTAAAATAAATCAATAGAACACAGTGTTTCATATGGCCAAATGTCACAACGACACATGTTACAAATGCTTTTTTCTCTTCCCCTTGTTTCTCTTCCTTTTCTTCTTCTTCTTCTTCTTCTTCTCTGCAGATAATTATCACATGTTACGGTGTCTTGGAAGTTCGCAACGGCAAGAGGCATTATTATGTTACCTGTTTAATCCACACACCCGTGTGTATTACTGGTACTTGAACATTGGACTCTGATAACAGCTGGTGGTTCCCTGGCCCCTTTGACTTATTGCTCCACTCATCATTATTTGAACCAGCCACGTCTGGTTCAGATATTTTTCCTGTTTTACGTTCAAGGCGGTGCTGCAGCATGGCCACAATCTAATGACTGAAACAAATAAAAATGAACTGACCAGATCTGGTCTCTTACACCTACCTTACAATGTCATTGTAAAATATATACAATCACATCATCAAAATCTTGAAGCTATAAAATAATGCAGGATTAATTCAAAATGTGGAGGCGCAATGGTCCAGTGGTTAGGGCAGCGGACTCGCGGTCGTAGGATTGCAGTTTCGATTCCCAGACCGGGCATTGTGAGTGTTTATTGAGCGAAAGCACCTAAAGCCCCCACGAGGCTCCGGCAGGGGATGGTGGCGAACCCTGCTGTACTCTTTCACCACAACTTTCTCTCACTCTTTCTTCCTGTTTCTGTTGTACCTGTAATTCAAAGGGTCAGCCTTGTCACTCTGCATCATGCTGAATCTCCCCGAGTTTCTGCCAGCTCACCACCACACTGCCTTCTGCCAGCTCGCTGCACACTGCCTTCTGTGCATGCATGCTTATAGTTGGTACTGTTGTGGTCACATGATCGAAGTTTGAGCCTGATCGCACCAATTTTCTTTCTGGCTTTACAGTATAACCACTGCCGCTTCTCTAGCAATGTGCACCAAAGAAGAACAAAGAACAGTGATCCGATTTCTCTGGTTGAAAGGTATGTCAAGTGCTGAAATACAACGGAGGCCTTTAGTACAATATGGGGACAGTGCACTACCACGTAGAAGTGGGTATGAGTGGATCGAGAAGTTGGCCAGACAAGCGTGACACCCAGAGGGAGCAGGATGCATGTCAACCTCCATCACTGATGAGAAGATTCAGCAAGCTCAAGAGATGGTAATGGTGAACCGATTCACCATTACCATTTCTTGGATTGCTGCTCTTTGATTTTCTTTGGTGCACATTGCTAGTGGAGCAGCCATGCTTGCACTGTAAATATCTCTGCATCCAACTTATTACTTACCTCTGCATCCAAATCTGTCACACTATTTTCACTTTGTGCACTTATTCACACACCCACCTTTGCTCCTCTTCTGTCTCATATTCACTTCCTACCTGGACCTCACCTCTCTCTCTCTCTCTCACTTTCCAGGTGGGCAAGCCATGTCTCCCTCTTTGAGACACCTGCTCCTCTCCCTCTGTCATAGTTTCTTATTCTTCCAGTGCATACCCTACTCTGTTGAGGGGTCTTATTTTCTGGGTACTTGGCAACCTCACTGGTGCTGGTGCTACGTAAAAACCCCCTAGTATTTTCTGATAAGAGGGGTTAGCATAAAGAAGGGCATCCAAATGTTGAGACCCTGCCAAAACAGACACAGGACCTGATGGCGCCATCTGGTTTGTCTGTTCTTATCAAATTATCCAACCCATACCAGCATGGAAAAAAAAAAGGGATGTTAAATGATGATGATATTTCCAATGAGTTAACTTGGGATCCCTTGACAACAGTGTAACCTTCATTTAACTAAGGTATCTTCAACCATATGAGTAGCTGGTGGAGTACCCCTCGTTGAGTAATTACTACTTCTGAGGTTTTGCTACCTAGAAAACCTATGTAACATAGATTTTACCAGTTCCGTTCCCTATTTGGATTTTTGTTCATATACACAGCAACCCCAATTGCTAACATGTGAACCATGAAATAACTTTTTTCAGTTTATCGAACTTCGATATGGGAAACATTTACAACTTTCTGCATCAATAAACCGCTATTGTTCCCCGAAAGTTGCTTTTTATACATTCTGCAGACTGCTTGAAGCCTAATAACTCCCTACACCTGCATCCTTGGGTCTTACCTTTACATATCATTATATATATATATATATATATATGTACAGGGTGTGGCAGAAAGGTTGCCCTGGTTTCAAAGGTCAATCATTTGATATTGGGGCAATGTTTCTGCTGCACCGTGTGTATATCTATATATATAATATATATATATATATATATATATATATATATATATATATTCTTTTATTCTTTTACTTGTTTCAGTCATTTGACTGTGGCCATGGTGGAACACTGCCTTTAGCCAAACAAATCAACCCCAGGACTTATTCTTTGTAAGCCCGGTACTTATTCTATTGGTCTGTTTTGCCGAACCACTAAGTTATGGGGGATGTAAACACACCAGCATCGGTTGTCAGGCGATGGTGGGGAGACGTACACACAAATACATATATTTATATATATGACAGGCTTCTTTCAGTTTCTGTTTACTAAATCCACTCACAAGGCTTTGGTCAACCTGAGGCTATCGTGGAAGACACTTACCCAAAGCAGTGCTCCAGTATGGCCACGGTCCAGTGACTGAGAATAAGTAAAAGATAGAAGATAAAAAAAAAGAGTAATATAAGTGACTACTACGTTGTCCAATGTGATTCCAGCATATTTTAGAAAAAGTCGAGATTGATTTGGAAATATTGGACTGCTATTTCTAACAGGTCAAACAACCACAGCCAGGCCCTTCCCTTTTTGGCTTTTGATTTTGTGTAATAAAAGTTGCTACGTCTGCTGTCAGGAGGAGGAGGAGGTGGTAGTGAGAAGGAGTAGGAGAAAAATACATGAAACGCTGCTAATTGCTGAATTCATGTTGGTGGCGGCTGGAGGGGTGACAGAAGAGTTGTGATATACATTTCTGTTTTTTTTTAAATGGATTCTTCCACATTGAAAATAGAATCTCCACCCACATCACAACGATATTTTTGTTCCCCCGTTCTTTTTTTTTTTTATTTCTTTTCATTCAAATTCTTATTCATACATGTCCCACATTCCAATCCCTTCTTCCCTGGGCTTCCCCTTTTTACCCACAGTGCACTTTCCTCCTCTCTATTTCTTTCTTCCCCTCCCACTCTGCATCTTTTTTTAGTCGTCTGCTTGTCTGCCTGCCTGCCTCTTTATATATTTTTCTGTCCTGCATTTCTCCCTCCTTTGTTCTCCTGTTTATCCCTCTTTGATCTTCTCTCTGCCCTCTTGTCATCTCATTCTATTTCTTTCCTCCCTTTTGTCCTTTATCTTATACTTGTTTCACTCATTAAATCTGCTGCCATGCTGGAGCACCTCTCTAGAACTTGTATTTTTCAAGTCCCACATTCATTCTGTTAGTCTTTATGGTGTCAAGCAGTGGTTGGGAACAAAGGCACAGATATATATATTCTTTTACTTATTTCAGTCATTTGACTGTGGCCATGCTGGGGTACCGCCTTTTAGTCAAAGAAATTAAGCCCTGGACTTATTCTTTGTAACTTTCTAGGTGCAATCCCATGGTCATTCGTGACCGAAAGGGGTCACCCTTCATGATGGAGTTATGTTGGATTGTTGGTATGGCTGTTTTTGTATATGTGGAATAGTATTATAACACATACTTTTGATATATATATACATACATACACACACACATATATATATATATATACATATACATACACACACATACATACATACATATGTGCGTCTGTGTGTATACATGTGTTTATGAGTATATATATGTATACATATGTGTGTATATACAAATGTTTAGGTGCATGCATGAGTATATATATAAATATATATACTTCTGTATACATGTGTACAGGTGTATGACTATATAAGTGTGTGTGTGTGTGTGTGTGTGTGTTTTATTTGTTACCAATTTTTAATCTTTCTCTCTCTTTTTTTACTCTTACTATGCAGTTCTCTTCATCTCAGCTGTTTCCATGAAATGTCCAAAGACATCTACAAAGAGATCATAAGCAATTCCTGTCGCCACATCTGTAAGCTGAACTTGAACCACTGTTACTGGCTTCCGGCTCAAGTTGTTACCGAAATGGTGCTCAAGTGCCAGAAAGTCACCGACCTGCACCTGATCGAATGCAAACTCCGATCTCATCAACTCGTTCAGATTCTTGCAAAGAACCAACTGATCCGGGTATTTTCCTGCTCAATCGCCAGCATCACAGACATAACGGAACAAGTTATGCGGAACAAGGCGGCACAGAATACACTCTGGCACCTGAAGAAACTTTGTCTCCATTTCAAACAAGAGACTTGTAAGTTGGACTTGTCCGTTTCGGTGAATTTTGTTCACAACACTTCTTTATTTCATTACTGTGGTAATCTAGAGAGTTTACGCGTTCTGGGCACGCCACATAGGGGATTACCGAAAGACATGCTCAGTCCGCTCATTTTGAATGTAAATAACTTCCAGAGAATCAAAGAACTTGCAATAAACGATGCCGCCGATCCGGCCGCTCGGATTTTCTTCTTCGGAACTTTATTGGAATTATGTAAAGTAGACCTTCATCTGAAGACTCTGTTGAAGCCGATGGCAAACCTGACAACCAAGCCATATTTTGCAAATATTTTCAAAAACATGTCAGAGATGGAGAACTTGGATTTGTCTCGGTCTAACATCGAGGTTCCAATGGATATGATTAAATGGGAAGAAGCAGTCAATTTGCGACATTTGAACTTATTAGAGAACATCAAAATCAATAGTGAACAGTTGTCCACGTTAGCTGGTTTGTGTCCACACATTGTTAGCCTCAATCTTCAATACTGCATCTCATCTTTCCAAGCAGTATGTTACCATTTTCATTTTTGACTTTGTTTTTGTATGTTTCTATATGCAGATACACACACATACACACTCTACATAAGTGTGCATACACATACATTCATTATTGACATAAACTCACACTCATAATTTCTTAATTACATAAACACACTCATATGCACACACACGCTCACTCACTCCCACACACATTTATTTATATGTTCCCCTTGTTATTTGTATCTCTTGATTTGGTTTCTTGTGTACCACTAATTGTATTTAATTACACTGTAAACTAGATATTTTTTTTATGAGTTTATTGAGCACTCTCACAAACTGCTCTGCAAAATACAGCTAGTTGTATTTTGTGAAGTATCTTATTTGAGAGCTGTCTTATTCAAGAGTGCTTGTGCAGATCCATTTTTATGAATATATGTACACATACATACATGCACATATAAAAAATATAAACACACACACACACACACACACACACACACACACACACACACACACACACACACACACACACACACACACACACACACACACACACATACATCTGCATCATGTGTTTTGCTCATGTTCGTATATGTACATATAATTATTTATGGGATTTCAGAGATTTTTGACACCAAACTTCGTTTGTGGAGTTGTAAGTTCATAAGTTGAAATACATGTTCTTTCTGTGAATCATATGATGTCACAATGGTTTTTCTGTGAATCATGTGAAGTCACAAGTATGTGCTATGCATATTTATCTGTGTAGGTAGGGATTCCAACATAAGTTCATGGGAGTATGTGTCTTTAATGCATAACATACATATAATCAATATCCAGAAACTTGTCCAAGTTGGATTGATAGCAAAGTGGGTAGGGATTTATGCTTGAAATTTCAAAGTATGAACTGTTGCTTGTACATGCATGGGGAGAAGGTTTCCTCCCTAATATTCAAAACATTTTCTATTGATGTTATATTTAATTTTTCCATGATAGAGAATTTACTGTCCCGTCCCCTATATTTGGTTTCCTTTTCTATGATTCTCCAGTTTGTATGGGGCTGGGGTTTGTTCATGTTTCTCTCTTTCAGTGTTCATACAATTTGGATAAAGATTTGTTTCTTTTGTTTGGTCTTTGAATGAAGTCAAATGCTGTGTATATCTCTCCTTGAAGGTGTTTCCTGTCATTCCAGTGTAAGTTTTTGTTGCTGGCCTTGTGCACTGGTTCTTTTTTCTGGGACCTGTAGTTCAGGGGACAGTTGGTGGAGATCTACAATTACAGGATCTTTTGTAGGTGTTCCTAATGTTGTTATTCTCATTGTGATTGAAAAATCATCGATCCTCTGTTGGGGAGGCAACTATAGCTAACTTTAACCGTATTTCTATTGAAGATCTTGCAGTATTTATGTGAATGCAGGGAGTGAGTACCTACGATCTTCAGAAATTCTCTAGCTATATTTCTAGGCGCAGTCATGTTGTATGGAGGATTATCCATACAGCAAAGATACACACAGACACACACACTGATGATAGGCTTCTTCACAGTTTCCATCTCTCAGATTCATTCATAGGGCATTGTCTTTCTCTGGGCTATACTTGAAGACAATCGCCCAAGATGCTGCTCAGTGGGACTGAGCCATGCTTGAGCCTATAAATATTTTATGAATTTGTTTGTCAGCCTTGTGTAGTCCCCCCTACTTCCATTGCACAATTCTTCTTTGTATCATTCTAATTTTTAACTCCCCCCTATATTGCCAGCCCTCCCTCCCTTCCACTACATACTAACTGACTCATGTCACACACTGCTTCTCACACAAATTCTCTCCATCTCTTTCTCTCTCTTCTCCCCTCACCTCATTCTTTGCGATCACCACTTTTACTTCCTGTTTTTTTGTAGTCTTTATAATGGATTGATGTCAGTATAAAACTCTGTGTGTGTGTGTGTGTGTGTGTGTGTGTGTTTGCTGAACCACTGTGGTCAGACCTCCAAGCTTAAAGCGAGGGATCCAGGGATCCGATTGTATGGTCCGACTCCCACATTAAAATTACTAAGCACAAACAGGAAGACTGCCAGAATCTTGTTCAAAGATCAGTTTACGTAGCCACATGAAAGCATTCTGCCCTTCCTCTTCATCTTTGGACATGAAGGACTGGCTTCCTCCTCCTCCTCATCATATATATATACATAATATATACAGGCAGATATAAAGTAGTGTTGTGTCTTCATTAATTTATTTATTAAGCTAAGGTTATTTTAGGAATATTTGCCTGTGCATTCAATTAATGTAAACATACAATACAGCTGCAGTTGTAACAGAAATGTATGGTAGTCAATAAGGGCAAAAATATTGCTGACGATGACACTGCATAAATAAATAATATTATAAATATTCCCCATATTGCACACAGGTGCTGGCGTGGCTGTGTGGTAAGAAGCTGGGTGATTCCGGGTTCAGTCCCACTGCGTGGCACCTTGAGCAAGTGTCTCTTTGAGCTGACCAAAGCCTTGTGAGTGGATCTGGTAGATGGAAACTGAAAGAAGCCTGTCGTGTATATGTGTGTGTATGTGTGTGTCATTGTGTTTGTATTTGTACCCCACCATTGCTTGACAACCATGATGATGATGACTGTCATAAGTAGGGTCTTGCATTTCTAATCTTCCAAACGTATCTGGTTATGGGGAAATATTATCTTGCATGGCAACAGGTGGGCGTTGGCAACAGGAAGAGCATCCAGGCGTAGGAAATAAGTGTCGATAAATTCTGTCTGACTCATGTGACCATGGAAAAGTAGACATTAAAGCGACGATGATGATGATGATGATATACACCTCTGTATTTTTGTGTGTTTCTATATGTGTATGTATATGCGTGTGTGTGTGTGTGTGTGTGTGCTTGTATATGTGTTTCTTTGTCTGTGTGCATCTGTGTGTATATATATATAAATATATATATATATATATATATATATATATATATATGTATAATTATGTATAATTATGTGTGCATACATATGCATTTGTATGTATATCATCATCATCATCATCATCATCATCGTTTAACGTCCGCCTTCCATGCTAGCATGGGTGTGTGAATCAATGTGTGTGTGTGTGTGGATATATATGCATTTCTATGTATGTGTGTATATCTACATGAGTTGTGTGTATTTGTATGTCTATATATGTGTGTGTGTATATGTGTGTGTGTGTGTGTATATATATATATATATATATATATATATATCTTGTTTTGCACGTATGTGTTCACCTGTGTGTGTGTGTGTGTATGTATGTACGTATACGGAATGTGTTGTGTGTGTTGAATGTGTTTTCGTGTGTGCGTGCGCGCAAGTGTATATATATATTTCCATATATATTTTTGAACAAGAATTGATTTTGTTTTTTCCTTATTCTTTCTCCCCTGTGACTTTAATTTCCAAACTATTTGTGACATTCCAAGAGAAATGTCTCTATTAATAAACCAGTTAAGACTGGTGTTGATGACTACAAAAACCAGTTTAAACCAGTGTAGTTTTACATTACAAAACTAGTGTGAACTGGTATTGTTGACTATAAAACTGGCTTAAAACACTTTCAATCTTTAAATTCTTTCGTCACCAATTTTCTCCACAACTAATGAATATTTACAATTAATTCTTTTAGATGTGCATTCACCACTACTACTACTACTTCTAGTTCTTCTTAATCTTCTTAGCCTCCTCTTTTTCTTCTTTTCCCTTTCCTTCTTCGTTGCTGTCTTCTTTTCTTTTATCTCTTTTTCCTTTTCCTTTTTCCTTTTCGCGTCCTTTTTCTTTCTTTTTTTTCATTTTTTTCATTTTCATCTTTTCCACCTCCTTCTTCTGTGCCTTCTCCTTTTTTTCTTCTCGTTCTCTTTCTCCTCCTCCTCCTCCTCCTCCCCTTCCTCTTTTTCTTTGCCTCGCCTTTTTTTCCTGTTTGTCTATCTACCCCTCCTCCGCCTCCTCTCACTAAACATAACAACACCACCAACAACTAAAGCTAAACACTCTCCATTATTCACCGAAATCTTCCGTTGTCCAGACGTGATTCTTTTGTTGTGATGGACCTACGTCTTTGATTAGGTTTCTTTGAAGAACAACTGTCTTGATAATTAAATCTTTATTAACTAACGATATATCTCAAAGCAAGTGCCTCCATAAACGATAGCCTCTCATACGGTGCTTATCAAACTTTCTTTTAATTATGGTCCCCTTTTCTTTCACAAATACATTTTCAGTTCCCACTTCCGTTGCTATGATTGAAAACCCTACTCCCATCCATGGTTCAGTCCCACTGCATGGCACCTGGGACGTGTGTGTTTTCTGGGGCCACTGGTCAATCAGTTCCTTGTGAGTCAATTTGTTAATCAATTGAGTGTAGAATGTTATCCCAGATCAGTGATCAGCAAATTGGTGAATAAACAAAGCTACATGTAATATCTCCAGGAATAATCTAATGACTGTGGATGGCAAAAGTGGTGGGGTGTTGATAAACAAAGTACCAGTCATGTACTGGGGTTGTTTTAATTGACTTACCGCTTCCTTTAGAATTGCTGGCCTTGTGCTTCAATTAAAAACCATTATTGCTATTAAGATGGCAGTTTGCCTTAACATGGCGGACAAAATGCCTGGTTGTATATTGTCCATCTTTACGTTCTGAGTTCAAATTCCACTGAGGTCGACTTTGCTTTTCATCCTTTCGAGGTTGATGAAATAAGTGCCAGTTGTGCACAGGGGTGGGGGTTGTTGTGGTGGTGGTGGTGGTGGTGGTGGAGTCGATGTAATCAACTTAATCCCTCCTCCCAAATTTCAGGCCTTGTGCCTATAATAGGAATGTTATGATGGCAAACTGACTGAACCAGTTAAAGCATCTGAACA
Organism: Octopus bimaculoides; assembly: GCF_046866305.1. NCBI lineage: Eukaryota > Metazoa > Mollusca > Cephalopoda > Octopoda > Octopodidae > Octopus > Octopus bimaculoides. The sequence goes on from NC_142954.1 coordinate 1,819,197, forward strand.
GAGCTGTGGAGTCGAAACAAAGAACTTCCACTCCGACTCCTCTATGGAATTAAATGATTGTCGTCTATTTTATCGCCTCCAACTCCAATTACCCCTTAATTGGTTCTGGGTCTGACTCTGCAGCCCTACATCTGACAAAGTGCTTAGTCTCATTACATCTGGCACTTTACCTCCTGAGTTCAAATCCTACCAAAGTCAGCTTTACCTTTCATTCTTCTAGGGTCGTTAAAATAAGATACTGGTCAAGAATTAGAGGTTGATGTAATCGAATAATCCCCTCCTACAAATTTCAGTCCTTGGCCCTTTGAAAGAAGGGATTATAAACACAGCTAGCTGCCAGAAGTGTTAGAGCATTGCAAAGAATTACTTTGCAGTATTCGCTTCAACTCGTTACGTTCTGAGTTCAAATTCTGCCGAGGTTGACTTTGCCGTTCGTCCTTTTGGGGTCGGTAAATTAAGTACCAGTGAAACACTGGGGTTGATGTAAATGACTAGTCCCCTCCCCCAAATTTCAGGCCTTGTGTCTTTAGTAGAAAGGATTGCTGTTATTGTTAAGATGCTTCAGATAATATTTAAGGGCATTTTTTCTGGCTTTTTGTTCTGAGTTCAAATTCCACCAAGATCAACTTCACCTTTCATCCTTTTGAGGTTGATAAAACAATTAGCAGATGAGAATTGGGGTCAATGTAATCAACAATCCTCTGCTCCCGTCCCCAAATTTCTGGCCTTGTGCCTATAGCAGAAAGAACTATCATTATTATTATGATGATGATGATGATGAATGGGGTTGTGGATTAGAAGAATTGTTGTTTTGCAGTATTTGTTCTTTCTTTTTACATTCTTGGTTCAAATCCCACCGAAGTTAACTGTGCTTTTAATCCCTCACAAGTTGATAAAGATAAAATACCAGTCATATACTGGGGGAGGGGGGGGGGGGCTCAGTATAAAAACACTATTGTGTCACTACTTGCGCCACAAGACCTGATTTCTCTTCATCCGTAATTGATTATGAGCTAACGAGAGAGAGAGCTCGTATGTGGTTGGTTTATCTGCTAGAAACAGCAGCCAGATCTCCCTCGAATCACTCTGCGCCGTGAAGGACACACTGGATGTGTGCCCCTAGGTAAACTATGCCTTCCTCTCTCTCCCTGCATGGAAGGAAAATAAACATTGGAAAAGTACTGGATGGTCACAGCTGGAGTGTCTCTGATCATGTATTTGCTTCAGCGGGCGTGGGGGGAGGGGGGGTCACCTGTAACTATAAGATAACTACTTCTTCATTATCATCATGATAGTTAACGATAATTATTGGCATTGTCATCATCTCTATTGATATCGTCATTACCACCACTACCACTTCCGTCATCACTGCCATCATCACCATCACTACTGTCATCACCATTATCGTCATCATCATCATCATCGTTGTTGTTGTCGTCGTCGTCGTCATCACCACTACATCATCATTGTCGTCATCATTGTGCATACACCCACCACCGCTCCTAATCGTCATCACCACCACCACCATCACCGCTATCATTGTTGTCACTAGCATCATCATTTTTGTCGTCATCGTTCATCATCTTTGGTGTCATCATCGTTATCACGCATACACCCACCATCATCATCATCATCACCATCATCATCATCATCATCATCATCATCATCATCATCATCATCATCATAGTGATAGATGTCAGATGTCCCTAAACGACCAACAAATGATTTTTATCTCTAAACATTATTATTTAAATGTAATCCTGCTTATTATCGCAGACAAATGTAACACTGTGCATGTGCGTGTGCATGTGAGTGCGTGTGTGTGTCTGTGTGTGTGTGTGTGTGTGTGTGTGTCCCTCGCACCCCTCCCTGCCATCTCTGTTTTCTAATCTCTAAGTGTCTTTGTATTCCACTGAGATCTCCGTAGCTTGGTGCAGTTACGGAAAAAATCAATAGAATTATGTTCAGACTGCTATGACTCACGCATGCACACACACACACACACACACACACACACACACACACACACACTGATACGTACAAAAACACATAAGTGACATGTGCAGAATCACACATTTGTCTAGCACACATACACACACATACATCAATACATACATACACACTTCTTAAATGTGCACTGTCACATGCATACACATATTGATACATATACACACACACACATCTGTACGTGTATGTATATACACACACACACACTCACGTGCACACACGTGTCTATATATGTATATATATATATAACAGAGAAAGAGAGTGTGAGATGCATGCACACACACACACACACTCACATACACTAATATGCAATAGGCTTCTTTCAGTTTTCATTTTCTAAATCCACTCACAAGGCTTTGGTTGTCCTGGGGCTGCAGAAGATATTTATTTACCAACGGTGCCAAGCCATGAGATTGAATACAAAACTCTAGGGTTACTGACACCTTCACACACACACACACACACACACACACACACACACACACACACACACACACACACACACACACACACACACACACACACACACACACACAGCATGTGCATACATACATGTACCTGTACACGTGCACATTACTGATATAGTTTACAGCTGTCTTTGCAAGCATGTTCTGTGCTTTTTGCTTATTGTTTTTGCTGCGTTGGAGCCTTAAGCAGATGTAAACACCATCTAAGCACTTTCACCTTTGACCCAGTGAAACATCGAGTATGTGGCAACTGGAGGGTGGGGGAGATAGGGATGGAATTACATGAAATGAACTTTAGGGTAAGTCAAAATATTTTGTGACATATATTCTAACTTTTAAAGGCAAATTCACTGCTGTTTATTTAAAAGGTGTAACTAAAAAAAAAGGCCTTTTTTGCTCAGTAACGGACTCCTGGATGTGTTTCTGGCTCCTTAACCTTCTTCAGTAGAAGATACCAAAGAGAGACAACTGTGAGCAGATTCTAAAGCCATAGCTTTATTTTGGCACAGTCAATGTCATTGACTGATTGTACTTGCAGACCACTTAGAATAGATACAGCATCATTGGTGCCAAGCAGTGATGAAGAGCGAACAAAGATAAAAGAAATTTGTGTGTATCTTTTGTTAAATATGTCACAAAATGTTGTAAACATTAATGAGAGGATCGAAGAAGAAAATGTCAGGGCTTCCTGAAGGATGTCCCTTGTAATATTTGCTTAACCCTGAGTTACAGATACTCTCTTCATCAGGGATTGGTTTGTTGGTTAACTCAGTAAGGAACAAGGAAGACATGGAGAAAATATTGTTGTTGAGCAATTATCCTCTACAGGTGCAAGCGTGGCTGTGTGGTAAGTAGCTGGCTTACCAACCACATGGTTCCAGGTTCAGTCCCACTGTGTGGCACTTTGGCCAAGTGTCTTCTACTATAGCCTCCGGCTGGCCAAAGCCTTGTGAGTGGTTTTGGTAGACGGAAACTGAAAGAAGCCCATCGTATATATATATATATATATAGATATAGGGCAGGGAATCGTTTTTTGTTCTGTGTGTGCCATAAATATCGCCATCCGTTAGAGAAAAAATTTGTAGTTTGGAATCAGTAGTTCTTTGACTGCTATTTCTAAATTCTCAGTATGTTGGAGAAGCAACTCGTGCTAATCCCTGTATATTTATGATTATATATATATATATATATATATATATATATATATATATATGTTTGTGTGTCTGTTTGTCCCCTCCCACCATTGCTTGACAACCGATGCAGGTGTGTTTACGTCCCCGTATCCTAGCGGTTCGGCAGAAAGAAACCGATAGAATAAGTACTAGGCTTACAAAGAATAAGTCCTGGTGTCGATTTGAGTTGACTAAAGGCAGTGCTCCAGCATGGCCACATTCAAATGACTGAAACATGAAAGAATACCAATATATGTCAGTGCTTGTGTGCCTACTGTGTGTGTGGATGCAGACATTTATGTACCTGTGTGTGTATTTGTATACATGTCAGGGAGTGGATGTACATGTGTATTAGTGTGTGTGTGTGTATGTGTACGTTTATATGAGTCTGTATGTACATATATATATATATATATATATGGGTGGGGGATGTATATGTTTATTAGTGTGTGTGTGTGTGTTAGCACATTTGAGTGTGTGTATACATAACTGTCAGTGAATATGTCTATGTGGGGGTGTGTCTCTCTTTCTCTCTCTGTGGGGGAGATGCACAGAGATATAAGTGTCAGTGACTGTGTGTGTGTCTGTATGTATCTCTCTCTCTCTCTCTCTCTCCCAAACACTCACACAATTATACATGTATGCACACACACACACACACACACACACACACACACACACACACACACACACACACACGCACTCTCTCATTATGCTGGTGTCCCTTCCCTCTGCCCCCTTGCAGCTGACTGACTGAGTTAACAATAGGGTGTTGATTAGCTGATGATGGCGATGGTGTGGGAACAATGGGTGTGTCATGTTGATGACAAAGCTGGTGGTGGCGGCGGCGGGGGGGGGGGGGGAAAGATACTGGTGGGGGTGGTGGGAGCAGGTTGTAGCTAAGGATATTGTTAGTGGTGCTTGTGGTGGCAGCGAAGATTGTGAGGTGGTGGTGGGGGGTGCGTTGGGGGGGGGGGGGAGAACGTACAGGGAGTTTCCTGATGTAGAAGGAATCTATGACTTGACCTAACTACCAGATATAAACAACACAGCCATTGTATATATATGTGTGTATATGTGTGTGTGTGTGCTCATGTGATTAAAACAAGATGTGGTAGACTTGTACAGTGTTCCCACTCACTCACTCTCTCTCTCTCTCTCTCTCTGTCTTCTCCAGGGGCAGGGAGGTATGGGATGGGGTGAGTGGGGGCACTGAACTTGTCAGAAATTGCTAGAAAGTCTCTAACCTGGTTGTTGCCTCGCCAGTTGGAAATAGCAGCTAAGTCTTCTTCCTTAAAGGAAAAAGAAAGAAAAAAAAGGAAGGATTTTTTTTTTTGGATAATATATTTCGAAATGTGCTATTTTTGATTAAAAGACCAGGGTAGATGGGTGGGTGAAGACTTGGATCATAGGTCAACTGGATCCAGACTGACCTGGGGTTAAATAACGACAGTCATCACTCTCTCTTTCTCCCCCCTCTCCTTCTCACCCCTCTCTTTTTTCTTTCTAAAAAAAAAAAACCCACCAGGGAGTGTTTTGGAGTCAAAAAGGAGAACTTCTTCATTGCCGCTGAAGTTCCTAGAAATAGCAGCCATACCCCCTCTCCGCCATTCACACTCTATCTTAAAATACAAAAGACAACAAACAATATTGTCATGGTCGACATCATCATCCTCATCGTTTTAACAACCTCTTTTTCTATGCTTGCAAATATCAGACATAATTATGTTGAGCAAGATATTCTACAGCTGCGTAATGCTCTTCCAGTTGCCAACCTTCACCTATTTCCAAATAAGGTCATATTTCCCCACGATCAGACATGTTTTTATGGAATGATTGGAAACGAAGGGCACCATTTATATCATCATCATCATCATCATCATTTAACGTCCTCCTTTCATGTTGCCATGGATCGGGTGGTTCGACAAGAGCTGGTAAGTCATAAAGCTGCTCTGGCATAGTTTCTATAAGCTGGCCGTTGCCAGTACCCGCCCGACTGGCCCTCGTGCCGGTGGCACGTAAAAAGCACCCACTACACTCTCGGAGTGGTTGGCGTTAGGAAGGGCATCCAGCTGTAGAAACACTGCCAGATCAGATTGGAACCTGGTGCAGCCCATCTGGTTTCACCTGTCCACAGTCAAATCGTCCAACCCATGCTAGCATGGAAAGCAGACGTTAAACGATGATGATGATGATTTGTTTTTGTTTTTTTATTTTCTAATTTTCACTTTTCTGTTTTCTTTTTTATTTTATCCAAGCTGTAACATCGTAATTAATTATCTAATTTTCCTTCGTTACAGGGCAAAAATAATTATCCATTACAAGAAGATTTGAAAGGTTTACAAGCATTAATCTCTTCCTGTCGGCATTTGACACACTTAAATTTGAGCGGCATCCACTCCCATTATCTTCGTCACAATGAAACCACCATTTGTGATGCCCTTGCTGAGCTCCCTGGTAAGAGTTATCTCCTCTTATATTGCCTCTATGTCTCTCAGAGTTGTCTTCTCTTCTCCTGTCCTTGCGTTTCTCTTCCATAAATCGGTTTTTATTCTTCATCTGTTCATGGTATCTTATCTTTTTTGCTTGTTTCAGTCATTAGACTGCGGCCATGCTGGGGTACTACCTCGAAGAATTTCTAGCTGAATAAATCAACCCCAGTACTTATTCTATTGGTCTCTTTTTGCCAAACTGCTAAGTACACCAACAATGGCGGGAAGCGGGGGGGGGGGACAAACACACAAACACTCACACGACGATTAGATTTTGAGATCGATCCGGTACCGGACAAGGGATTCTGGATTATTTTTCCTGTTTTTTTTACTTAACTTTTGAGAGCGGTCGAGTTTATTTTTAGTATTCTCGTTTGTGAGAGCAGTCGAGTTTATTTCAGATATTCACATTTTAAAAATCATCTCCGGCTAATCGTTGAGAGGACGTTGGTGTTGGCCTTGGCAGAAGTTTGCCCTCTCTACGTGCTCTTATTATTATTATTACCATTTAGATGGTAAATAAAGCAGCACACTGGCAGAATCATTACTATGCAAGGCAAAAAAATAAAATGCTTAGTAGCATTTCTGCTGGTTTTACATTCTGAGTTCAAATGCTGGTGAGGTCAGCATTGCCATTCATCTTTTCGGGGTCGATAAAATAAATACTGGTTGAGCACTCCTCCTCCCTAAAATTGCTGGCCTTGTGCCAAAATTTGAAACCAATAATGAAATGTCCCCTTTTTTTCTCTTTGCTTAGGTTTGAAGTCCCTGGCCCTTTCATCCTGTGCTGTTGTCCATAAACATTCTGATACCAGAGAACATACGTTCAATATCAAATTAGATGAAGTACCGGCCAAGAAACGCCGCATGTCTTGGATGGAAGCAAATAGTCCCTTCGTAAGTGGTCTTTGTCCTTATCATTGTATGTAAAACTCTCTTAGGGGACTGAGAAAACCCGCTAATTAATTTGATGGCAGGTCAAGTCCAGTGCAGGGACGTGTGTAATTGCAGCCTGTCACTGCGTCCACTGTTTGTTGGTATTTGTTCTGGTCATCTTAGATAACCCTCTCAACAGTATCCCAGTTGGTCCCCGTTTCTGCAAGATAACTTCCTCATCTACTGTGACCCCGAGGCATTTGGCTGACCAACTGGAGCCATCACTCAAGCTGGGTCCTCAGAGAACAGAACACGGTACACCGGGTTTAACTTGGAAACTCAAGCAACATGCTCAAAGAGTCTCAGTTGAGGCTCCCAAATCATATAAGTGACAGGATGCATTCCAGTTTTTGAGTAAAGTTGTTGATTGAATATGAAATCTGACCAGTAGAAACCCAGTGATGCTCGTTTACAACTACCATATGATGTCATGGCCAGGAGACATCACACACACATGTATATACAATGGGCTTCTTTCAGTTTCTGTCTACCAAATCTACTTAGAAGGCTTTGATCAACCTTGGGCTGTAGCAGTAGACACTTACCCAAGGTGCTGCACAGTGGGACTGAACCCAAGACCATATGCTTAGGAAGCCAGCTTCTTAACCACACAGCAATGCCTGAACCTAAACAGCAAGTCAACCACAATGAAACTCGAACTTGCAGTCTTCTGGTTCAAAGATAGAGGCCTTATCTATTAGGATATTTATTTTTTTATTCAATTATGCATTTCAGCTGAAAAGCTATGGCCATGCTAGGGCACCACCAGTAAATAAATGGTGTCAGGAATCAAACCTTAGGCCACCTGGGTGAAAGCCAGGAATCCTTATAATTTTTCCCCCTCTTTCTTTTGCAGTCAGAGCTTTCCTCTGATGTGAACCTCTACTCTACCGATTCTCTGTCATCTGGGGCAACAACCAACTCCAGCTGCCAAGATTTGGAAACTTTGGTTAAAGGATGCCCCAACATGGAACATTTTGAACTCATCACACCCAACTTCTATTCAGTTTTCCATAAAGTTCTTGGAATGTGTACGAGGGAACAGAATTTTTATGCTTGGTATGTATTGTCTTTTTATATTTCTGTTTTAAAATATTTTAACCTTTTTTGTTATCATATTTCTGTCGAAATACACTGCTTTGTTTCAAATAATTTTGGGAATATTGAAGAATTTAGAAAAATAACTTTGACATTATTAAAGCCTTCATTACCATATTTCTGTTGAAATACACTGCTTTTGTTTTGATTAATTTTGAAAATAATGAAGACTTCAGTCAAATAACTGTCATTGTTAAATTGGTGTTTGGAACACAAATTAACAATTTTAATGGAGGGCTTTGTTTAAAATCTCTGTAACCCTTTCGTTACCATATATCTGTTGAAATGCACTGCCTGTGATTCAATTAAGTTTGGTAATCTTTCATCTTTTACTTGTTTCAGTCATTCTTGACTGTGGCCATGCTGGGGCACCATCTTGAAGGGTTTTAGTCGAATAAATCGACCCCAGGACTTATTTGTTTAAGCCTTATTCTATCGGCTTCTTTTGCTGAACCACTAAGTTATGGGGATGTAAACACACCAACACTGGTCATTGAGCAGTGATAGGGGACAGACACAAAGACACATGCACACACACACACATGATGGACTTCTTTCAGTTTCCGTCTCCCAAATCCACTCACAAGTCATTGATTGGCCTCAAGCTATAGTAGAAGACACTTGCCCAAGGTGCCACGCAGTGGGACTGAACCCAGAACCATAATGCTAAGCAGATGTTTGAGACATAAAATTAATGCAAAATTTTGAAGGGAAGTTTTACTTCAGATCCCCTTAAAACTGGAAGTTTGTAGTATAGAATCAGGGGCTGTCTCAGGTGGATTGATATCGAAAGGGTTCAACCCTTGGTTGAGGCTGTTGACCAAGAGGGGCACCTCATTCTTTGAATGTCTTGTGAGGACATATATACATGATCAGTCAACTTTCAGGAACCAAATTCCTTCTGGATGGTCATAACTGGAATATGAACATGTCTGTTAATAGGCCTACTGGATCATAGCTGGCATGATAGCCACTACATGGTCTTTTGACCTGCTAGAAATAGCCACCATACTATTAAACCACACTGTCCAACCCATGCACGTATGGGAAAGTGGACGTTGAACGATGATGATAATGATTAAACCCATGTCTATATATAATATTATACGAGTACCTCCCTTTGTTGTTATACGAGTACCCTTTTGTTGTCTACAAGTACCTTTCCATTGCTACATGAGTACCCTTCTATTATATCTTCAGTGAACCCTCCCGCCAGTTACACGAAAGTCAGTTAACGTGGATTGGTCACTGGAAAAATCTTCGTTATCTTCAATTAACTGGAATTCCAGGTTCGTTAAATTTCTGTTCCACTGGTTTTTGTCTTATTCTTCATTTTCACCAGAAAATTTTTGTTCTTTAAATGGTAGGTGGTCAGTTTATTCCATGTTTTCAGTGGGATGTGGTCAGTTATATTCATTTTCCTTTTATGTGGGGAATCAGTTGATTCCATATTTTTCATGAGAGTTGGTCAGTAAAAGGCAGCAGGAACTAAACTGAGTCTTATCTCAACAAGACTCAGCTTAGCTTCTGCTGTCATGATGAAGCTAAACACCATATGGAAAAACAGTTTCATTAGTTTTCCAGCAAGAATCAGAGTATACGAGTCTCTGGTGACTTCGATTGTGAGAGTTGGACTCTTACAGCTGACTAGGAGCAGAGAATCCAGCCATTTGAACACAAGTGCTTCAGAAGGCTACTACACATCTCAACCACAGAGCACGAAACAAACAGCTTTTTCAGGCACCAAGTCACCAAATACTCTGGCTGAGTGGAACCACTCCTTGTGTTAGTGAAAAGACAAAAGCTTGTATAGCAGAGTCACATCTTCTGCCTCAACTCCTTGTCAAAAACCATTTTTTTTTTTGTTTTTTCTTCTTTCAGAAATTCGTCTTGGAACCAGCCTGGTCTCTATTTGTAAACACTGCATCCACTTAGAAAGACTTCATCTGGCTCAGCTAGGTTTACCTGGTCACATTACATACCATTCTAACCTATGTAAAGCATTAACCCATTGCAAACAGCTGAAAGATTTCAGGTAAAATTCATTGCAGGTTAAAATGATGATGGTCTTTGTGTGTGTGTGTGTGTGTGTGTGTGTGTGTGGAATATATAAAACCATAATGTCAGGAGGTATGAGGAGTGAATATATATTTATTTAACCATGTGACTTCCATGGGGTTACAGCTGTTTCGCAACCTTCTTCATGTAGTGTTGATTTCAGTATGGAAGATATTATTTATACATGTTTGCATTAATATGTATGAATGGTTGAATAAATATACACTCACCTCTCATACCTCCTAACGTTACTCATATATATGAAACATAGTGTGTGTGTGTGTTTATGTGTATATATATATATATATATATATACACGCATGGGTGTCTGTGTTTATATATATATATATATGCATAGGTATTTGTTTATATATATATGCATGTGTATATATTTGTGTTTCTATATATAATATACATACATACAGGCACATGTATAATGTGTATATGTGTATATATATATATAAACGTGTTTTTGTATATATATACCATCACACTATCACTCCCCCCCCCTATTGTATCTTTGTATCTTTTAATTCTTCATTTTTTTTTGTCCTCCACAGAATAGAACAACCCAACATGAAACTCAATGAAACCTTTTTCCGTTCCTTGTGGAGTTGTCCTGAACTGGAGAGAGTGTGTGTGGCCAGTAACAGGAGTACCTACGATTCCGTCTTGATCGACCAGTTACTGTCTATGGTGAGCACAACACAACTACAGGTTTATAGCCCCAGGACAATCCCGATCCAGTTGATAGATGGTCAAAGCATGCCAGCTGCGACCATCATCCTTTTTTGTCTTTTTTTTTGTTCAGAGACACAGTGTGGCTGTGTAGTAAGAAGCGGTGAGGAGCTGGCAGAAACGTTAGCACCCCGGGGGCGAAATGCTTAGCGGTATTTCGGTCTGCCGTTATGTTCTGAGTTCAAATTGCGCCGAGGTCGACTTTGCCTTTCATCCTTTCGGGGTCGATTAAATAAGTGCCAGTTACGCACTGGGGTCGATCTAATCGACTTAATCCCTTTGTCTGTCCTTGTCTGTCCCCTCTGTGTTTATCCCCTTGTGGGCAATAAAGAAATAAGAAATAAGAAGCTTGCTTCCCAACCACATGTTTCCAGGTTCAGTCCCATCTCTCTTGCACACCACCTCTCCCCTCCATCTCTTCTCTTCTCTATTTTCTCCCCCCCCCCCCCAGCTATTCTCTCCTCTCTCTCTTCTCTCCTCTCTCTCTTCTCTCCTCTCTCTCTTCTCTCCTCTCTCTCTTCTCTCCTCTCTCTCTTCTCTCCTCTCCTCTAATGTCTCTCTCTTTCTCTCCCCAGCTATTCTCTCCTCTCTCTCTAATGTCTCTCTCTTTCCCCCCCCCAGCTATTCTCTCCTCTCTCTCTTTCTCTCCTCTAATGTCTCTCTCTTTCCCCCCCAGCTATTCTCTCCTCTAATGTGTCTCTCTTCCCCCCCCCAGCTATTCTCTCCTCTCCTCTCTCTCTTCTCTCCTCTCTCTCTTCTCTCCTCTCTCTCTTCTCTCCTCTCCTCTCTCTCTTCTCTCCTCTCCTCTCCTCTCTCTCTCCTCTAATGTGTCTCTCTTCCCCCCCCCCAGCTATTCTCTCCTCTCTCTCTTTCTCTCCTCTAATGTTTCTCTCTTTCTCTCCTCTAATGTTTCTCTCTTTCTCTCCTCAGGCTTCCAAGATGATTGTGCTCATGCTGTTTTCCGGAATGTCTCAAGAAAACTGCAAACATTTGCAAAGTTATTTAACAAAGAAGTAAGTACACCTTCACTGTTCTGCTTTTCTTTTCCATTGGTGACTTGGAAAGTCACCTGAGGAGGCGCTTTTGCACCTATAATGCATCGTAATTGTTTGTACAGCATCTCACTTGTAAGGTACCGGTGAGGTGCATGATGTGTCAGTTCGACAGAATTTTGGTAGGCTGTTATTTCCAGCAGCAGCAGTGACCACATAGTTTGTGGATCACGTGTATGTTTGCGAGTTCATTTCCTGAGTTTTTTCATGTCTTTCTTTCTTTATTTTACCTTCTTTCTTACCTTTATAGATACAAACCAAGCCGTCCTGCCTTGTGGATTAACCTTTTCCCTTTACAACACATTGATCTTAAAGACGAGTTGAATTCTATACCAACCAAACATTATGAGGAACTGATGTTACTCAGATCTCGAGTTAGTGTCAAGCCAGTTGACTGGTGAAGCCATTTTAACAGAAACCATAATCATCATCATCTTCATTACTATGATTATTAATAATAATATTATTATTATTATTTATCATTTTTTATATTATTATTGTATTATTTATAGCATTATTATTATTGATATCATATATTATCTGTTATTACTATTAAGGCGGCCATCTGGCAGAACCATTAACACACCAGGTGGAATGCTTGGTGGTATTTCATCTGTCTTTGCATTCTGAGTTCAAATTCCACCAAGGTCGACTTTGCCTTTCATCCTTTCAAGGTCAATGAAATAAGTACCAGTTACACACTGGTCCCCTCCCCCAAAATTTCAGGCCTTGCACCTATAGCAGAAAGGATCATTATTATTATTATTATTATTATTATTATTATTATTTAGACAACAAGCTGGCAGAATCGTTCGCATGCCCCTATGCAGTTTTCTCGACTTTATGTTCCAAGTTCAAATTCTGCTGAGGTCGACTTTGCCTTTCATCCTTTCGGGGTTGATAAAATAAGTACCAGTTGAGTAATGAGGTTGATGAATTCGACTGCCCCATCCCCACAAATTCCAGGCCTTGTGTCTATAGTAGAAAGGATTATTGTTATTATCAATATTTTTATTATTAAGGCGATGAGCTGGCAGAATTGTTATCATGCCAGGCTAAATGCTTAGCGGCATTTCATCCGTGTATATTCTCAGTCTAAATTCCATCAGGGTCGATAAATTACGTACCTGTAAAACACTGGGGTCAATGTAATTGACTAGTCCCCTCCCCAAAAATTTCAGGCCTTGTGCCTGTAGTAGAAAGGATTATTATTATTATTATTATTATTATTATTATTAAAGTAGTGAGCTGGACAATGCCTAGCAGCATTTCGTCTGCGTTTCCTTTGTGGAGTTTGGTCGACTTTGTTCTTCATTTCAGGGTCAATAAATTAAGTACCACTGAAACTCTGGGGTTGATGTAATCAACTAGTCCCCTTCCCACATATTGCAGGCCTTGTGCCTTCAGTAGAAAGGACTATTATTATTATTATTATTATTATTATTACTATTATTACTATTATTATTATCATTATTATTATTATTATTATTATTATTACTATTACTATTATTATCATTATTATTACTATTATTATTATTATTATTATTACTTTTAGTATTATTATTATTGTCATTATTTTTAATCGTTATCATTGTTTTTATTAATATTATTACTTTTTATTATTTAAAAAAGTATATAAAAAAAAACGAAAACATCATCAGCATCAACAACATCAAAACAAACCCCTTACCCTCCCCCTCCCCCCAAACCTTGAATTCTTGCTTCATGTGAAATTTTCGTCAAGCTTCAGCTGGAGACAACCCCTTCTCTTTGTTTCTCGGTAGACCCCACTAATTGTCATAACATCATCGTCACACGTCATCCTCCCTACTAGTCTGGTCAGACTCTGGACAAAGGAAAAAAAAACAAAACAATACCAAATACTCCCACCCCCACTCACCCACCCACCCACCCCACTCACCCACCCTACTCACCCACCCACCCACCCACACATCCACTCAAAGAAAACCAAAACAAAAAAATTTTTTTTTTAATTTCGTCCAAATGGTTCCATAAAGACTTTTATTATCATTATTATTATTATTATTATTATTATTATTATTATTATTATTATTTTTAAGGTGACGAGCTGGTAGAATTGTTAGCACACCGGGCGAAATACTTAGTGGTATTTTATCTGCCTTTATGGTTTGGGTTCAAATGCTGCCAAGGTCGACTTTGCCTTTCATCCATTCGGGGGGGGGGGTCGATAAAATAAGTACCAGTTATACACTGGGGTCGATGTAATCGACTGCCCCCCCCACGCTCCCCCAAATTTCAGGCCTTGTGCCTATAGTTGAAAGGATTATTATCATTATTATTATTATTATTATTATCATCTGTAGCAAGCTGGCAGAATCATTAGCACACCGGGCAAAATGCTTAGCGGCCTTTCATCTGCCTTTATGTTCTGAGTTCAAATTCTGCTGAGGTCAACTTTTCCTTTCTTCCTTTCAGGGTGGATAAAGTCAGTACCAGTTACACACTGGGGTCAATGTAATCGACTTAATCCCTTCCCCCGAATCTGAGGCCTTGTGCTTCCACTAGAAAGGATTATTATTATTATTATTATTATTATTATTATTAAGGCCGTGAGCTGCTAGAATTGTTAGTATGTTTGACAAAATGCTAAGCAGTATTTCTTCTAGTTTTTTGTTCTGGGCTCAAATTCTGTGGAGGTGGTCTTTACCATTCATCCTTTTGGGGGTCAGTAAAATAAATACCAGTCAAACATTGGGGTCAAGTGTTTTCTACTATAGTGCTGGGTTGACCCCCCCAGTGCTAAACTGGTATTTATTGTATTGACGCTGAAAGGATAAAAGTGAACCTTAGTGATATTTGAACTCGGGACTTGAAGCTGAAAGAATTGTTGCTAAGCGTTTTATCCAGCGTGATTCTGCCAGCTCACAGCCTTCTTAATAATAATAATAAAAATAATAATAATCCTTTCTACTAAAGGCACAAGGCCTGAAACCTTAGGAAATGGAGCGCAGTACTCAACTGATACATATTTCATTGACTCTGATAGGATGAATGGCACAGTCTACCTTAGTGCCACTTAAAGTCAGAACATAAACCTGGAAAAAATGTTTAAGGACTTTTCATCTGGTATGTTAAAAATTCAACCAGCTTACCATAATAATAATAATAATAATAATAATAATTCTCCCCTCCCATCCCACTATCTATTTTTCTTCCCCTCCACACCAAAAGAAAAGCAAAAAAAAAAAATATATATATATATATACCAAATTATTTTTCTGCTAATAATCTGGGTTTTGTTGTACAAAAGGGCTTCTTCAGACAAAGAAATAAAAATTAAATAAAATAAAAAAATATAAATATAAATATTTCTGTAATTGTGAACATTACAACTGTTAAGTTCCCCGTCCCCAGTTCCACCCCCCCCCCATTTCATGTCTAAAAGAAAAAAACAAAACAATTTTCACTGCTCAACCCTCAAGACAGACAGACAGACTATCAAGAGATATTTGTAAATAGAATATTAAAGAAATAAAAACCTAATTTTTCTGTTTTTCTTTCTTTTTTTTGAGTTGAAGAATTGTTCTATATTTCGTTTTGTGTTTGATTTGACCTTTTTTTTTATATCATCCTGTCTGAAATTGTTCTTGGTCCTGTGATACAAACTTCCTGTTTTAAAAGCGATCTACAGGGTGGTCGCTAGAAAAGCAGGAAAAATTTAAAGGCAAAACTAACGAGCATTAATTAGATCACTAATTAAACTGTGATAGGTGATTTGCTGATTCATTTCTCTCATCGATTACTGTGTCTGCAGCTCGTTATTAGCAGAGATACAGAGATATCGGTGCCATATAACCATCATTGATGAATTGAAAACATGCATGATAAAGGCTTGGAATACATCCTTATCCTTCGATTTACTCTTCGAAATTCCACATGAGTTTGCCCTAACCACTGGGCCATTGTGCTTCCACTATAGCTTTATTAAGCTATACGCAAACAAACTAGTGGAGACGAGAATGCATTTATCAAAGGTTTATTACTTTACGTACATCAGGGCTTAAGTCGCCAGTTATTTCTGTTTAGTTCACTCAAATTCGTTTCATACTCACCTTTGACATTCCTTTGTTTTCCCTCTATCGGAAGTCCCTTTTTTTTGTTGCTAACCCGCAGCGAAGTTTCTGTCTACAGTTCGTCTGTCACGAATTCTGCCCTACAGTATCACTGTAAATCTGAGGGTGCACCATTGACTAGCGAGGGGGTAGTGCCCTAGCGACGGGGGTGTAACTGAACGGTACCCCCTTTGCCTGCTCAACAAATAATACACACCTATGGTCAGTTCTATAGCTTATAGTCATTGTATACCATATTCTTTACTTGGGGTACCGCAGCACTACTGGACGTTGACACGATTAACAGAACAGCCAGTTCAAGAAACTAATCTGCAAGTGGCTGAGCACTCCACAGACACGCGTAGCCATAACGTAGTTCTCAGGGAATTTGGCGTGACACAGAATGCGACAAGGATGACCCCTTTTGAAATATAGTTACAACACATTTTTGCCAGCTGAGTGGAGTGGAGCGATGGGAATGGGAAATAAGGTACGTTGCTCATGGACACAATGCGAAAGTGGGAATCGAACTCACAACCTTATGGTCGAGATCGATCCAAATACCCCTAGCCACTAAGCCACATGCCTTCATACGAGCCAAGAGAAACTTCAAGGAACCCTATTCCAGAGACAGTGACCTTTAAAGGTTCCATTTTCCATTCCTAACGAAGACAAGAGTCCTCTCCCTGCATTATTCTCCGGAATACAAACGAGGTTCCTCCTCATGCCATTCTCACCTAGTTTGGGGTTAAATTTACTGGAAGGCTGTTTTCCCCTCTTTAACCTTGGTTTGATCTCTGAGTGGTGATGGTAGTGGTCGCTTAATAATGGGATTACTTCAATAGAAATTTATTCTTTCATGGGTTATGGCGTAAACGTTTAAAAGAGAACTAAGCTACGAAATTGTTCCATTCTCTCCATTTCGTCTTGCTCAGACTGCCTTATGGTCCCAGCAGACCAAATAGACAAGGCAGTGCTCTGGAAAATGGCAAGGGAGACGTACTGGAACAACCACTCTGACCCACGGGGGCTTGTATTTGCGGATAGCGACGGGCAGGAATATGGTCCTAGGACCGAGAACGCCGGAGGTCTTTCACTATCACGGGATCAACCGTAAACCTGTCAGAGAACGACCGATACTTCTTTGACAGTTTACTTTTCTCAGCCTGACGAGCAGGGGAGCCTGGGCTCAGAGCTGACTACAGCAGGCGGCCGCGGGAGGAGGTGCCATAGTGATGGTACGTGAAGAAATCGATGAGTGACTTTTTAATAAACTTTTATCCTTCGCCTCTGTGCTGGCCGACATTTATAAGGATCACTTTTTTTATCACAATAACAAAATGACGTCACATAATGAAAAGCAATCTCCCTCCCTCTCTATCTGTCAAAGAAACGCAAAGTACAGGCACATACACACACACACTTACGCACGCACACACATATATGTGCGCGCGCGTATATATCTACATACATATACATACACACACTCACGCGCGTGTGTGTATATGTGTGTTAAACACACTAACACACACACATGTGTATATATACACATTCCATTATTTTTTTCGCCTCCAAAAAAATTCTCGTCAGTGTACCTCTAAGAAGCGTATACCGTGAATACATGATTGACGGGGGAGAAAAAATAATAGGAGGTTCCCTGTGGTAAATATCAATAATGATAGTAATAATGATGATGATGAATGCCGTCTAGCAAGAACAACAACAACGACATCAACAACAACAAATGAAGAAAAAGACAAGAAAATAAGCGGTCCGAATGACATTGTACACTATTCAATGATTTCGTGTATATAAAACGAACCATCCTTTCGGTCAAAGGACATATTCATAAAGGTACACGCACACACACACATACATGTGTATATATATATATATATATATATATATATATATATACGCTCACATCAGGCCGGAGTAGGACCCATAGAGGCCCTAAACCGGGGCTGGCCAACTCGCAGACTTTTATCTTGCGGCCCGCTTGATACTTTGTGTTTAATTTCAAAATAAAATTGTTTGTGTAAAACATTTGTTTCGAAATGAATTTAAAATTTATAATTGGCAATAAAGCAATAATAGCCGACAATTTTATAATTTTAAACAAACGGAAAACAATTTTTAAAATTCTTGATTCTGTAATTTGATTCTTTGGCTATTCGTGCATAAAGTATACAAGCAGCCCTCAAAAAAAACTTTCTTTAATTAAAGTGGTTCGCAATATAATTAATTCGAGTTGGCCAGGCCTGCCCAAAAATACGTAAAAGATGTTGGTGCCCCGATGAATATGTAATTGAAATTATAAACAATAATAAACCATAAAATAATTTATTTTGCTAAATGAATGAAACGAAAGTAACAGTAAAAAAAAAATGCTTATTTTTGCATACACCCACCTTATTTATATTTGAAAAGTTTTCTCTTACTGTCTTTTAATTGCAAAGTCTTTGATCAAATCCTCAAAATTAATCTGACGTAATACATCTGCTTCTGTCCTCGTTATTCCGAATATTACTTTAGCAAGTTTAAAGTTATTTCTTTTGAGCCGTAAACCGTTTACCATTTCTGTTCCACCCCCACCTTCCCATAATGCCTTAAACATGTTCTTATTTTGCTTTATAAGTTAAACCAGCGCTGGTGTTTCCTCGTTGGGACATTCCGTCGCTATAACTCGACAAAATTTGACCTTTGACACTTCGGGTATTCCCGTGACAGTGGCTGAAATGGGAGAAGGAGGAGGAGGAGGAGAAAGTAATGGGCTGTGTGTGCGTGCTTGTTCTTGTCTGTGTGTGCATGCTTGTTCTTGTCTGTGCCTGTGTGTGTGCATGCTTGTTCTTGTCTGTGTATGTGTGTGCTTGCTCTTGTCTGTGTCTCTGTGTGTGCGTGCTTGTTCTTGGCAGTGAAATCTTTCAAATCAATTTATCACTTTATAAGAAATACACTATAAATATACTATGACACTTTCTAAATAATTTTAATCATAGATCCGTTCGACCAAGGTTGATCTTGGTCTAAACCATAATAAGCTTTGAGCTTAGCTAGAAAGTCAACAATTTCAAATATTACTCTTCCAAAACAAAGCTTTTTTTTCTTCAAGTTTAAAATGAGACATTACTGGTATAATTTTATTATATCTATATTCCACAACACATAAATACATGAAAACAGAACAGGTACACAGACAGACACAGCCAAGAACAAGCACGCACGCACAACCCATCAGCTTTCTAATAAAATAAGTGCCAGGCTTAAATAAAGTTCTGGGGTCAATTCATTTGACTAAAAAATTTTCAAGGCAGTGCCCCAGCATGACCTCAGTCTAATGACTAGAACAAATAGAAGATAAAACAGTTATTTTTTTCCCTATTTCAAGTCACTGTCAGAAAGCAGCGAAGCCTATGTTTCAAGGCAAATTTTCTATCATGGGGACACTGACTAAACATTTCACTTTCTGAATTTAAGAAATCCCCTGAATCAAGGAAACCCTTAGTCTCTTAACTCTGTGAATGAAGCAAAGTATGCATTGTCTGCTTCCATTGAGGTAAGGTCCAGGCTGTTCCCAGGGGTTTCCATTTAAGCCTGTATGGCATTTTCTCTTCTTTTAAATGCAATATATAGTTGGCCAAAGATGTTACGTTGCACCTCTCTGGGATCCTAAAAGGGGGCCTGTTGTTATTTAGTCGGAGCTTAAAAGTGTCTTCTGTTGCCCAAACATGTTTCCACCTCCATTAAGAAAGAGGTTATGTGTTTCAAGAGCAAAACAAAAGACTAGCAGCCAATGGCAGCTTTCTGACTAATCACAACCAATGACTACATGATATATATGCATATGCATGTATCATCATCGTCATCATCGTCGTTTAACATCCACTTTCCATGCTAGCATGGGTTGGACGATTTGACTGAGGACTGGTGAAACCAGATGGCTACACCAGGCTCCAATCTGATTTGGCAGAGTTTCTACAGCTGGATGCCCTTCCTAACGCCAACCACTCAGAGAGTGTAGAGGGTGCTTTTACGAGCCACCAGCATGAAGGCCAGTCAGGCGGTACTAGCAACGGCCACGCTCAAAATGGTGTATTTTATGTGCCACCCGCACTAGAGCCAGTCCAGGGGCACTGGCAACGATCTCGCTCAAAAGTCCTTAGACATGCCGCGGGCACAAGTGCCAGAAAGGCGATGCTGGGCACATGTGCCATCACAATATATGTAAATATTTATTTAGGTGTCTCGGTGTGTATGAATATGTAAACAAATATCTTTATTTTTGCAGGTATATTGATAAAGCTATTGTGTGCCATTGGGAAACTTTGAAGAAAAATAGAAAATAGAAAAAAGGAAAAAATCCTGTTTGGGAATTATTTCAGAGGAACGCATCATAAAAGCTAAAAAAAAAAATGTCTGAAAAGGAACCCAGTGAAGTGGTGGAATCAGAATCTGCCGAAAATCTAGAATCAGAAACTGTGGAGGGTCAGGGATTAAAGGTCACTGAAAGTGCAGAATCTGAATCGGAAAAAAATGCTGAAACGCAATCAGAAGAGAACTTTGATTTAGAGTTTGAAAAAATACTAGAAACGTTAGGAGAAGAAACAACCAAAACGGAAGAGGAAGCGAAACAAAAAGAGGAAATAAAGGCGAAACAAAAAGAAGGAATAAAGGCAAAACAAAAAGAAGGAATAAAGGCAAAACCGGGAGTGAAAACAGCAGCAAAACCAGAAGTGAAAACGGAAGCAAAGCAAAATGGGAAGACAAATGCCAAACCAAAAGCAGCAACAGAAGCAAAACTAGAAGCAGAAACGGAATCAAAATCCGAAATGGATTCAAAATCAGTTTCGGAAACGGAATCAAAGCCAGAAGTGGAAACAGAATCAAAGCCAGAAGTGGAAATGGAATCAAAACCTGAAAAGGAACTCCAAAAAGACACAAAAGTCATATCTTCTAAACGTTATCTGTTAACCGGCATAAACCACCCATACTGTAATATTATATACAACCGGAAGACTAATGATTGTCTCCAATACAATTATCCATCTCACTGTCACTTCCCTCACTCTCATCGCTTCAAATTCACCAACTGTCCGCACTATAACAATTACCTGTGTTCCTGGTTGCCCCATAAATGCTTCCCTTGTTA